>NC_057800.1:354088156-354240978 GCF_018294505.1 Triticum aestivum | reverse complement strand
AGGTAGCCGCCATTTTTTTTAGAAAAAGCCGTTTCGGTTTTTTTTGAAAACCCTAGTTTTCATTTTTTTTAAATAGATCGGTTTTTCTCCGGTTTATTTTTTTTAGCGAGCGTTCGCTCGTCCGTTCATTTTAACGAACGCGTGCATCGTTTAGTTCCTGTTAACAAACATTCGTTCGTTAACCTGTTCGTCGTATTTCTTTTTCTTGGATTAAAACCACGGTTTTTCTGATCGCGATTTCTGATCCGATGTTCGTTTTAGTTTAACTTTTCGCTCGTTTGTCAGAATCAGGCGATTCAAGCGCCTGGAGTTTCGTCTCGAAACCTTCTTTTCGTTTAACCTACTCAAACAAGTTTTTGCCGCAGTAAAATTTTCCCTAGATTTAGATTAGTAAACGAATCTTGTTTCTTTGCCGTTTGTCTTTCGTTGCTTCGTTCCGTTTGATTCTTTTTGCCAACCGGAGTTCTTAAGTTGAACTTTCTGGTTAGATCTCTTATTCGAGTTTTACCTATGCATTAGTTGAGTACTCATTGCATGCTTGTTTGTTTGCAATAGAGTACCCGGAGTGCGCCGCTTGCTACTTCGAATCGCTAGGTTTTGCGGATCATCAGCAAGGCAAGTAACACTTTGATCATACCTCCTACTATCCAGTTTTTATTGCATTAGATCAATCCTCACACATTGCATGATTAGGATCTAATTAAATTGTGGGTTTGGGAATTAGTTGAGGTAGTACCTATTACTTGTCTATTATCAAACCTTTGGGAGTTACTTCTACGTTTGCTTATTATGCCATGCTATGCTAGTAGACGTGGATTGGGTGAGTGTATCCATGACAGATGTGAGATTGTTAAATTAATGGTTTATCTAAGGTGGAAACTTAAATACACATCTGGGTGGATTGAGGCACCTGGGTATTCCAGCGATTGCTGTTTTCTTTTGGACCGCCACCCAGGCTCAAAGGGATCATGAGATTACTCATGCTAGAAACATCCGTGTGCAGCCACAAGCTACTGTGGGCTCTAGCATAGTTGACTAAGTTGTGTGAACTCTTACAGTGGTGGAGTAGCGGATGTAGGGGAAAGTAGGTGTAACGGTCTACCCGATCGTAAGGTGCTAGCACTTCTGAAAGACTATGTCTCGGTCATCCGTTTCTCAAACACCATGTAGTGCGAGAATCCCAATGGAGGAGATCGAGTCTTGTGGGGAAAAGTGCGCAAACCTCGGCAAAGTGTATAAACTAATCATGATTAGCCGTGTCCCCGGTTATGGACATCTTGAGTATCTAGTACCTGGATTATCATGTGAATCTCATCATGTTACTCTAAAATTAATTTTGTTGGGTTTTGGTTAATGATGATGCTTAATTGGGATTGAGAATGCTGTCAACCATTCTCAATGTTTAGCAACTACCATGATAGTTAAATAAAATTTATTCCTTTGCGGTAGGGAAAAATTGGCTTTACGCAAAACTGTAACCATAGAGCTTTGCATCAGCCAAATATGCATGTAGTATAGCCTCATACTTTCATTACTCTCTATGTGTTACATTGCCAGCATATTCCATGTGCTGACCCGTTTCGGGCTGCAACATTAATGTTGCAGACTTTTTAGACGACGACTAAGGTGCTTTTAGGTCGTGGTTCTATACTCAGTGATGCCGTTGGAGTTGATGGACTCACTTATCTTCCAAGCCTTCCGCTGTTATCGTTATTAGATGGCCTTAAGCCATATTTATTGTAATAAGTTCTCTTTTGAGACACTCGATGTAATAAGTGTGTGATTGCTACTCTGTTATAAATCCTTCAAGTACTGTGTGGTGTCAGCATTATTGATCCAGGGATGACACCTGAGCACAGAGATTGGACCGTCTGAGGTCTGGTCACTACAAGATGGTATTAGAGCACACGCTGACTGTAGGACACGACCACTAAGCTAAAAGACCTAGATCACTACTCACTCTTCTCATTCTGACTTCTCATCTTTTCTACTCTTTTAGGATGGCGGATGCAAAGAATAAGTTCACGCAACCGGATGAAGATGCACCCTTTGGACGTCACTTGAAGGAAGTCGCTAGATACTTAAACATAGGAGTACCAAGCTTCACCGGAACCTACAACACCACTCTACCCGAAGAAGACCGCTGGATGATTCAAGTTCAAGTTCCAGGAAGGACGTTCATGCCAGTCACTGAGCCCATAGAATTTTCTTTTGACGCACCAACTTGGAATCTAGGAAAGAGCATGGCAGCTCACATCGCCATGCGACGCATTGGAGAAGTTTACCACAATGATCTCAAGGATACTATCTCCCAGATTTGTGGGCACCGAGATGAGCACTGGGAGATGATCAGCACCAGGAAGGATAGATCAGTTGCAGCTTTTATCCAGGAGTTAAACCAGCACATTCGACGTCAGTAGAACCAGATGTGCATCGACATGATAGATCTGAAGAAGGTGAGGACAAGAATCAAGGAACTGGAGGAAGAACTCAAGGCTACACGTGAAGATTATGAAGAGGAAATCAAAGTACTAGTGGACAAGAATGACGATCTGATCAAGAAGATCGGAATATTTATGGGAGGCCCTACACCAGTAGAAGAAGACGAAGAACCCAAGGAAATTCGCCCGGAAGACTACATCATCATCGACGACACTGACTCAGATCCAGATGATAGCGATGATGACTATGTTGATGAAGCTGGAGCAGATATCATGGAGTCTGCAACCGAAGAATATTTCTAGTAGACCACCCCATCAGTAGTAGTAGTCCACCATGTAAATATAGTAGTGCGAGCACTTTTGCGATAGTTAGATTGATTGTATGCCCTTGTTTGATTGATTGAATGAAGTGAATTGTTTGCTTTTGCCTCATGTGCATATGGGTAGTGTTTTCTCTCTAGACCCCTCTCTATTCTTAAATCTCATCTTTTCTAAACCATCAGATGCCTCCGAGATATGACCCCGGATTTACCTTCCCATCGGAGCTCACTCAGTTGATCCAGCAGCAGAACACATTGATGCAGTTGCTAGTCCAGAATCAGAATCAAGGGAACAACAACAACAACCCACCACCACCACCACCACCTGTTGATCACTTGGCCCGTTTTCTTAGGCTGAATCCGCCAGTGTTTTCCAGTAGCACTGAGCCGATAGTAGCAGATGATTGGCTCCGCAAGACAGCAAGGGAGTTGACCACCGCAGGATGCACAGATGCGGAAAATGTGAAGTTTGCTGCACATCAGCTTGAAGGACCCGCAACATCATGGTGGGAGAATTTCACAGCCACTTTCCCTGTCGACATTGTCACGTGGGATCAGTTTCAGCAGGCTTTTCGTACTGCCCATGTTTCAGCAGGAGCTATGGCCATGAAGAAGCGAGAATTTCGCAACTTGCGCCAAGGAGGACGGACAGTTGGCCAGTATGTGGAGGACTTTAGTAAGCTAGCACGTTATGCCCCAGATGACGTTGCTACGGCTGCAGCTAAGCAGGAGAAGTTTCTGGAAGGACTGAATGATGAGTTGAGCATGCAGTTGATGGTAGCAACCTTCAACAACTACCAGGAGTTGGTAGATCGTGCTCTCATGATTGAAGGGAAGCCGCAGCAGATTGAGAATCGCAAGAGGAAGTATGGACAAGGGAAGTACAATTCAGGAGCTCAGCAAAAGCCACATTTTACCCCTAGACCGGGAGGACATTTTCAGCATACCCATGGAGGAGGTAGCTCGCACAATCACAATGGCACCAAGAACGGTAATGGGAATGGAGGAAGCAACGGCCAGAACCGCACCAACCCATCAACCCCAGCCAAGAGAGACCTGAGCCAAGTCACTTGCTTTAAGTGCCAGAAGACCGGACATTATGCCAATGAATGTCCTGAATCCCAGAATGGAAATGGCAATGGAAGCTCTGGGAAGAAGCCAAACCCTTTCAACAGGGATAGGTGAACCATGTTAACGTGGAGGAGGTTGAAGAGCAACCGGATGTAGTAATCGGTAAGTTTTTGGTTAAGTCCTTTACTGCACTCGTTCTTTTTGATACTGGTGCATCGCATTCATACATATCAAGGGAATTTGTGGATAAGTATAATCTGCCCACCAAAGTTCTTAGAATCCCTATGTTAGCAAGCTCACCAGGAGCGGATTATATGGCTAGCCAAGGATGTTTTCAAGTGCCATTGAGTATAGGTAGGCATGTGTTTCCCTCGGATTTGATCATTTTGGAATCACAAGGATTGGATGTAATTCTGGGTATGGATTGGTTGTCGATGTATGGAGGAAACATCGATTGCGCCAGTAAGTCAATATATCTTACCACCCCAGAAGGGAGAAGGATCAAGTATGTATCTCAGCATGTGTCAAAGAGGACTCAAGTAAATTGCTTAACAGGAGTTGTGCAGGAGGAAGTACCAGTTGTGAAAGATTTCCCTGATGTATTTCCAGAAGAATTGCCAGGCATGCCACCGGATAGAGATATTGAGTTTTTGATTGAGCTTTTGCCAGGCACAGGGCCAATATCAAAGAGACCATATAGAATGCCGCAAAGGATTTGGTGGAGATTAAGAAGCAGATTAAGGAGTTACTAGATAAGGGGTATATCCACCCAAGTTCTTCGCCTTGGGGATCGCCAGTACTTCTAGTGGAGAAGAAGGATGGATCGTTAAGGGTGGTTGTTGATTATCGAGGATTGAATGAAGTAACCATCAAGAACAAGTACCCACTACCGATGATCAATGATCTGTTTGATCGATTGCAAGGAGCTAAGGTATTTTCCAAGATCGATCTGCGATCAGGATACCACCAGTTGAAGATTCGAGAACAAGATATACCTAAGACGGCTTTTACCACCAGGTATGGGCTGTATGAGTATACCGTTATGTCATTTGGTCTAACTAACACACCTGCATATTTTATGAACATGATGAACAAAGTGTTTATGGAGTTTTTGGATAAGTTCGTCGTAGTGTTCATTGATGATATCCTGGTTTACTCGAAGAATGAAGAGGAGCATAAGGAACATTTGCGTTTGGTTCTTGGAAAGCTCAGAGAACATCAATTATATGCCAAGTTTAGCAAATGTCAGTTTTGGTTGAAGGAAGTTGGATTTCTCGGGCACGTTATATCTGGAGAAGGTATAGCAGTAGATCCCACTAAGGTTGATACTGTGACAAATTGGGAAGCGCCAACAATAGTTGGAGAGATCCGGAGTTTTCTTGGACTTGCAGGATACTACCGGAGGTTTATTGAAAATTTCTCGAAGATTGCTAAGCCTATGACGGAGTTGTTGAAGAAGGATACCGAGTTCATATGGACTGGGGAATGTGAGGCTAGTTTCTAGGAGTTAAAGAAACGTTTGGTTACATCACCAGTGTTGATTTTGGGTATGACCCGGCTGGAGTTGTAAACCGGCTGGGACTTGGTAAACCGGCGGATTGTAAACAGGCGGAGATTTAAGACAGAGAGTCAAGACAGATGGCTAAGACAGACGATAAACTGGCTGGTGTTAAACCGACAGAAAATGTTAAACCGGCAGACAATGTTAAACCGGCAAAACAATGTTAAACCGGCAGACGTTAAGAAGCCCAGGAAGGGAAGTCAAAATAGTTTAAGTTAAAGTCCGAGTTGGACTCCACATGTAACCCGCCCCTTCAACATATATAAGGAGGGGCAGGGCTCCTCAAGGAGGGTGGAGCAAGAAACAATCTCTAGGGCTAGACACAACTAGAGGAGAGCCGGTTTACGGCGACTCCTTCGTGATGATAATGAGATCTAGCCTCAAACATCATGTAGGGTTGTTACCGGATGATGTTTCCCGGGGCCCGAAGCTGTCTAAACCCTTGTCTTGTGTTGCGTCTCTCGATTCCGCTCAACCCCTCTCAAGCTACCACATAGATGCGTTGGCCTCGCGACTAAGTCCTCACACTAAGGACATCTGACGTGACAATTCCACGACAGTTGGCGCCCACCGTGGGGCTTGCGCACGATGGTGTTCAGTTCTTGAAGGGATTTCTTTAGGGATCAAGAAGCTCGCCATGTGATGAAGGAAAAATAGCCAGCACGGAAGAATCGCGTTGGATAAGCATGAGACAACCCTAAGCATAGTGGACAAATTCGAAGGAAATTAGGGTTATGTTTATACAGTCTCTCTAAATTAAGATTCAGCCAAGTTCGATGGAAGTTTTTCATTGAAAATATCACGGATATCCGCTGCAGATTCAGCGACCGGGTCTGATTGCTATTGATGCTGCTGTTCGACTCACGGGTCCGCGTGGTTGCTGTCCACGTATGTTTCAGTTGCCCAAGAAATTCAAAAGCGGCGGCTAGAGGCGAACCAAAGGCGATCTACTGTGCTACTTGCATATACTTGAAAAAAAATCCCAAAGGGACATATACTGACACATCAAGTCTCGAGAAGCTACCAGTATGATTCTCTACTGCTCAAACAAATTGCTAGTCGAAGCTCAAAAGGAGGTCATCGTGGTAGAGAAACCAACTAGTATGCCACAATGGACAATCCTAGTACTACTCGATCCGGGAGATCAGACAAATATTAATTAAGTGCTAGTCGCTGCGTGTGGAGCCGAGGATTACTAAGTGCTACTGGTTTTGCCTGGTGTGCCGGTTGTATTCACTTCGTCTCACCCGAGGATTCTGTATTCTGCTCCGCCGGGTCACGCCCGCTAGCTTCGTCACTTTGCGGTGCCCTTGCCGGGTCTCGCTGCCGTGGGTCGCCTCAGCTGCCGCACGCTGAATCGTTGGCCGCCGCCGACTGCGTGTGCGCCATGCCAGCATTGCCTCGAGTGCCACTACTTATCCTCTCGTGCCAAAGCCGGCCCCCGTCGGCTCTGCCTTCTACTCTCCGTTTGAGCCGCCCACGACACACCTCGATCCGTCGCCGTTTCTGTTAAATTGTGATCCAAATTCTAGTACCGTATTGGACTAGACGTAGTACATACGGTGTGGGCCTTTTGCGTTGGTACCTACGCGTACGAGTACAACTCGTTTACTTGTCTTACAAGGACTCCTATGTGTTGCCCCTCATATATACACCATGTAGTCGCACCTCAGACGGCCTATCGTCTCGTGCTTGTAATACTCCTCCTCATAGTGACTGCGCCTTCGTGCGTCCATGGTTTTCTCCCGCAAGGGTTTCCATGTAAAAATCTGTGTTTCTCGTGTCTCGTTTATTCTCGTTATTATCTAACAAGTGGTATCAGAGCTGAGGTTACAGAGACAAGGTTTGAGATCAAGAGATTAGAGTTGCAGCGTGTGCGCCGCCGCAGCGTCATGCAATCCGCCGAGTTCGATAGGATTCGACGGCTCATCATCCGTGTCCAGGTCAGGTTTGGAGACTGACTTTTTTTCTCTAGGCCGAGATCGAGACGAATCGGGCAGCTGGCGTATTGTGGGATTTATTTGGCCGCTGCTGCTCCCGAGTCTCAAGGCGACAGAAGCAAAGACGCAACCCCACACAAGTCAAATCCATCCAGTCATCTTTGTTGTGCACGTGAAGACCAATCCATCGTTAGTACTACTTCTAGTACGTGAGCTCTAATAAGCACACGTTTTGATCCATCAAGTACTAACATCCGGCTGCTACATCCACCGAACAAGCCACCAGGTGCTACTGTTCCTTGCTCCGTTTGCTCCGCATATTAAATTTTTTCAAGAATTATTCTACTCCGACTTGTACTACTTTGTGCACAGATTTGTTCGACTCATGGCATCCATGAAGTACGATTTTCCGCTGCTGAATAGTGACACAAGGTTTACCCTATGGCAAGTTAAGATGCGAGCGTTGTTGGCACAGGCCGACTATGATGTAGCACTGGATAGTTTTGGGAAGAACCGAATTGAGGACTGGACTGCTGAGGAGAAAAGAATTGATTGTAAGGCTTTGTCACAAATTCAACTCCATTTGCATAATAATATTTTGCAGGAAGTTTTGAGCGAGAAAACTGCCGCCGCTCTATGGTTAAAGCTAGAAGGGATTTGCATGACTAAAGATCTCACCAGCAAGATGCATCTGAAGCAAAAATTATTCCTGCACAGGTTACCCTAAGGAGGTAATGTTTTGAATCATATTTCTGAATTTAAATAGATCATATCCGATCTAGCTGCAATGGAGGTTAAGTATGAAGAGGAAGATACTACTTTAATGTTACTTTGTTCACTACCAAGTTCTTATACCAATTTTAGAGACACCATATTATATAGTCGTGATACTCTCACACTTAATGAAGTTTATGAAGCTTTGAACTCTAAGGAGAAGATGAAATTAATGGTGCCTCATGATGGTTCTAATTCATCCCAAGTCGAGGGATTATCTGTTCGTGGCAGGACAAAGGAGAAGAACTCAAATAATGGAAACAAAGGCAAAAGTAAAAATGGCTACAGGGGCTGGTCACAATCCAGAGACAAGAAATATTGTAGATATTGCAAAAGAGACGGGCATGACATCTCAGAGTGTTTAAAGTTGCAGAATAAAGAAAAGAGGACAGGTAACAAACAAGGTGAAAATTCTGCTAATGTTGCTCGTGATGATAGTTCCGATGATGCTCTTGTCATTATTGCTGGATGTGCTGAGACCAATGATGAGTGGGTACTTGACACTGCATGCACTTTTCATATGTGTCCACATAGAGATTGGTTTAATACTTTTGATTCCACTACTTCTGTTGGTTCCGTTTTGGGTTTTGATAATTCACCATGCAAGATTGAAGGCATAGGTTCTATTCGATCAAGATGTTTGATGGCATAATCAGAACTTTGATAGATGTTCGGTATATTCTGAAGATGAAGAGAAATCTTATTTCTATGAGTGCCCTTAATGCAAAGGGATACAAGTATTCAAGTGGAGATAGTGTTTTGAAAGTCACCAAAGGCTCCCTTGTTGTGATGAAAGGTGACTTAAGTTCGACCAATGGTCTTTATTACCTTCGAGGTTCTACCGTTTCAGGTAATGCTACTCCGGTTATTTCAAAGAATTCTGATTGTGATGCTACTAACCTTTGGCATATGCGTCTTGGACATATGAGTGAACTTGGTTTAGCAGAGTTAAATAAGAGAGGTCTTCTTGATGGATATGAACCTGGTAAATTGAAATTTTGTGAGCATTGTATCTTCGGCAAACACAAGAGGGTGAAATTCAATACTTCGGTTCATACAACTGAAGGTCTTCTTGATTATGTGCATTCTGATTTATGGGGACCATCTCGCAGAAAGTCACTAGGTGGTGCTAGTTACATGCTGACTATAATTGATGATTATTTGAGAAAAGTTTGGCCTTATTTCTTGAAGCATTCTCAGCTTTTAAGGAGTGGAAGATTATGATTGAAAGGCGGACTGAAAAGAAGGTAAAATACTTCGCACTGATAATGGTATAGAATTCTGTTCTAAGAAATTTAAGAACTATTGCAAGTCTGAAGGCATTGTCAGACACTACACCGTTCCTTATACTCCTCAACAAAACAGTGTTGCTGAGCACATGAACAGGACCATTATTTCCAGAGCCCGTTGCATGTTGTGCAATGCAGGTTTGCATAGGCGTTTTTGGGCTGAGGCCGCTTCCACTGCTTGTTATCTCATTAACCGTTCACCATCTATTGCTCTTAATAAGAAAACTCCAATTGAGGTATGGTCTGGTTCACCTGCTGATTATTCACAGTTGAGAGTTTTTGGTTGCACTGCTTATGCTCATGTTGATAATGGAAAGTTGGAGCCTAGGGCTGTTAAGTGCATCTTTCTTGGTTATAAGTCTGGTGTTAAAGGTTTTAAATTGTGGAATCCTGAAACCCAGAAGATTATTATTAACAGAAATGTTATCTTTAATGAATCTGCTATGTTACATGATGTTTCATCTACTAATGTTCCTGTTGAGAGTGAACAACAGCCTCCTATTCAGCAGCCTACTGTTCAGGTGGAGCATTTTATTGACTCAGTGATACATCTAGTAATGAAATTGTTGATGCACATGATGAACCCGTCGTTAATGATGATCATGTCACTCCCACTCCAAATCAGCCTATTGTTCCGCCCAGTTGGAATCTTGCACGTGACAGAGTTAGACGGGGTATTAATAAACCAGACAGGTTAATTGAATAGTGCAATATTGTTTCTTTTACTTTATCTGTTGCAAAAGAAATTGAAGGTAATTCTGAGCCTTCTTCATATTCCGAAGCTATTATTTCTAGTGATAGTAATAAGTGGATGACTGCTATGCATGATGAGATGGAATCACTTGAAAAGAATGGCACTTGGGATTTAGTAAGATTACCTAGAGAGAAGAAACCTATTCGTTGCAAGTGGGTTTTCAAGAGGAAAGAAGGTGTTTCTCCTAATGATGAGACAAGACATAAAGCAAGGTTAGTTGCTAAAGGTTACAGTCAGATTCCAGGTATTGACTATAACAAAGTCTTTTCTCCTGTTGTGAAGCATAGCTCTATTCGCACTTTACTTAGTATTGTTGCCATGCATAATCTTGAACATGAACAATTGGATGTTAAAACTGCATTTTTACATGGAGAATTAGAAGAGGATACTTATATGGAACAACCTGAAGGTTTTGTTATTCCTGGAAAAGAAAAGCTTGTCTGTAAGTTAAAGAAATCTCTTTATGGATTGAAGCAATCCCCTAGACAGTGGTACAAGAGATTTGACACCTTTATGCTCTCTCAAGGTTTCAAAAGGTCTAATTATGATAGTTGTGTTTATTTGAAAATTGTCAAAGGTTCAACTATTTATTTGCTCCTTTATGTTGATGATATGCTTATTGCTGCAAAGAGTATGTCACAGATTAATGAACTAAAGAAGCAATTGAGTAATGAATTTGAGATGAAGGATTTGGGTGCAGTAAAGAAAATACTTGGCATGGAAATATCTAGAGATAGACCGTCTGGAAAAGTATATCTAAGTTAGAAGGGATATATTGATAAAGTTCTTCGTCATTTTAATATGCATAATGCCAAGCCAGTAAGTACTCCGTTAGCTGCACACTTCAAATTATCATCAGCTTTATGTCCTAAGTCAGATGCCGATATTGAGTACATGTCTAGAGTTCCCTATTCAAGTACAATTGGTTCACTTATGTATGCCATGGTTTGTTCTCGTCCGGATTTATCATATGCATTGAGTGTTGTCAGTAGATACATGGCTAATCCTGGAAAGGAACATTGAAAGAAGTTCAGTGGATTTTCAGATACCTGCGAGGTACTTCTAATGCTTATTTACAGTTTGGGAAAACTAGAGATGGACTTGTTGGTTTTGTTGATTCTGATTTTGCTGTGAGTTGGAGAGCAACTTTGCAGTCTATTGTGGCTTGTTCGACTACTGATGCCGAGTATATGGCTATTTCTGAGGCATGCAAAGAAGCTATTTGGTTGAGAGGTTTGTACACTGAGCTTTGTGGAGACTCATCTTGCCCTACCGTATTTAGTGACAGTCAAAGTGCTATATATCTTACAAAGAATCCAATGTATCATGATAGGACAAAGCACATTGATGTCAGATTTCATTATATTCGAGATGTTGTTGCTGAAGGCGATTTGAAGGTATGCAAGATAAGTACTCATGATAATCCAGCTGATATGATGACAAAGCCAGTTCCGACCAATAAGTTTGAGCTTTTCTCAGGCTTAGTTGGTATTTCTCACTAGTCCTATGGACTTTGACGCACAAGGTGTTTAAGCTAATTTGGATGGAGTTATTCACTTTCTTCGACTACTGGAGGGAATTTGGCTCAAGGTGGAGATTGTTAAATTGTGATCCAAATTCTAGTACCATATTGGACTAGACGTAGTACATACGGTGTGGGCCTTTTGCATTGGTACCAACGCGTACGAGTACAACTCGTTTACTTGTCCTACAAGGACTCCTATGCGTTGCCTCTCATATATACCCCATGTAGTCGCACCTCAGACGGCCTATCGTCTCGTGCTTGTAATACTCCTCCTCATAGTGATTGCACCTTCGTGCGTCCGTGGTTTTCTCCCGCAAGGGTTTCCACGTAAAAATCCGTGTCTCTCGTGTCTCGTTTATTCTCGTTATTATCTAACAGTTTCCGCGGCCTCGCCAGTGCCGGCCGGACGCTGCTGCTACCACCTGCTTCCAAAGCTGCCCTGCAGCCTTCATCGAGCCATCGCCGGGTCAATCTCCTACCTTGTAGCCTCTCCATATTAATTTGATGGTCAAAAGGACCTAGAGACAGGGTCGGTGTACAGAGTTGTACGTCTACAAGATTGCCACTGCCGGATCAAGTCTCGGGAATTTTTTCGCCTACAGCCGTACATCAACAGGATGCTGCTCCCTGCGAATATGTGGTTGTGGCAGCAACAGGAACTACGCTGTACAGCCACACGTGCTCACACAAAAATTGCAAGGAAGGCCATGTGGGGCGACAGCATACTGTCAAAAGCGGAAAGCCCGATGCTACATGGTGAACAATCAACAATGTCCACAAACCCCTTTTTCCCTACGTGGTAGCGAGGCACTCCTCTTACTACTACCGTCGCACCATGTACCAAACAAAGCGGTCTCAGATCAATACAACTTCTGTTAAGGCCAGCCACACAAGGGAATCTAATGACAAGGTATTCATGATAGCCGGGTTAACCAAGCATAGTCATGTGCTACTAGCTCATGTGGAGAAGCCAATCCAAGGTCACCCACTAATAATACTTCTCACAAGGGTACTACATGAGGACCATTAGTACCATGTACATTGAAAAAATCATCAGGACGCGCACCAAGCATTAGTGTCCGCGTTTGTCTGACAAAAATACCAGATGTTTATCAGTATTGAGCCGCCTCTGCTGTATTGAGCCGCCAGGGCTCTGCTGTATTGAGCCACCAGGGCTACGTTGAGCCGTCACTGCTGTGTTGAGCCGCCGGGGCCATGTTGAGCCGCCTCTGCTGTATTAAGCCGCCGGGGTTATATTGAGTCGCCGGCCTGCCTGAGCCGTTTCTGTTGCGTTGAACGGATCATCTGTCATCCGGACAAATCAGGTGAAATCTATCTAAATTTATTTTTGTTGTCTTCATCAAAGAACAATTACTTGGTCTATGATATTTTTTTCAGGACTATTATCCCTTACAAAAAGGTATCACAAAAGAGGCATGAGAAAATATTATTTTTTCACTAGCGCTCGTATTGCGCGACTCGCCCGTTCGCTCTCGTGGCCATTTCACGTGTCCACGCCGATTTACAACGCCATGGCCGACTCCTCCGTCTCCTACCACGGCCGGCTCAACTGTGATTGATTTCAGCTTCACCGTGGTAATCATCAACTCCGTGGTGGATAAATACTGGCCTGACATATCAGGTGAAATCCATCCAGTATATTTTTATTATATAGCTTTCTTTAAAAAAGAGCAATTACTCCGGCTTGCAAAGTTATCTAATGCAGGACCCTAAACCACCATATTGGTGCAAATTTAAAGGCCGTCAGAAAAAATTCCGGCTTAAAAAGAAGGATTCCTGTTTATAATCCGGCTCAAGGGAAAGCTATCTCCCACAATGCTTTGAAGCTTTCAATATCCGGTTCAAAATCCCGGTTCAAGAAGAATTTATCTCTTGCAAAAAATTAAAAGTTGCCGAAGAGGATCTTCTGCCATGATGCGCGGTTCAAACATGGGTATCATGCCTTATTGGCTTATCATATTATTGATCACTTGGGGGCTTGGTCGTATTCGAACTATAGCTACACCTCTTGATTGGCGCAAGGCCACCAGAAAAATCACTTGGGGGCTTGGTCATATCTGAACCATAGCTACACCTCTTGATCGGTTTGAAACCACAAAAGGGATATCACTAGGGGGCTTGGTCATATTTGAACCATAGCTATACCTCTTGATCGGCGTAAGGCCAACATGAATTCACTTCGGGACCAAAGAGAGTGTTGCAAAAAGCACAAACTCAAACATGGGCACCCACTGAGCACAGCTCAAAAAGTTACTTGGGGGCTCTTTGTGCAAAGCAACAAAGAGTTTGAAAGGACCCTTGTAATTGGCTATCAAGCCACGGCTTGGAAGCCTGGTGTATTCACCTAAAACCCCGGGTTAACCTGCCTTCATCAAGTAAGCCACTCCTGTCCAGGTAATCCTGGTATGACCCGCCGAATGTTTGACAAGTCAATCTTATACAGACCCTGAACTTGTCAAAGTTAAAACGACGATTGGTTAATTGGAGGCCCATCTTAAAAGGCTTTGTTAAATGGTTTAACTCAGCGGCCTGGCAGCCCATGAAAAGCCTCGATTTGGAGCCTGGCAGCTCATAAAAACCCTTGCATGTTCTTTTTGAGTTCTATTTGCCAAGTTTTTTCGCCTTTGTTGAGGTTCATAATATCTTCTCGTAAACCGGCGTCCTTGACCTGGCTTGGCTCTCAACTACAAGTTGTCACTACATGATCAGTTATAATCCGGCATTCATTAACCCGGTCTGGTTTTGACTAACAAGTCGCCAGTATTATAAGGAAAATCTGGTGTTTATTATATCCCGGTGTGGTTTATTATCATAATCCGGCAAATTAAGTAAGGAATTATCAATACTCAAGATTGGGGTTACCACCCTCACTACAAAAGTTGGTTAAACCAACGGGGTGATTCTATGTCACAGGTATCATCTATGTCATATTTGATTATCTTCAATTACAGCCTTGGTTATAAACCCTGGCTATATGTTTGGGCATTATGACCCGCCCACCGGGTTATAAGAATTCCGGCTTACAATGAATGCGCATTAAGTTGCCATCGGCCAAGAGCCGCCGAGTATTTCAACTCCGGATTTATTTATCAACTCGTAAGGTATTCAAATCTTTAATAGCCAACATGGCTGGATTTTTATTATGGTTATCAATAACCACTATTATGATTAAGGTTTTCAAAGTCGCTTCAGCACAATGGCTATTATTTTTTCAGTGGATATGATTTATTCTACAATTGAAGGAATAGTCCCGAGTCATTGCAGGCATATGACCCGGCACTTAGGGGCTACATTATTCAAGTTGGGATTACATCAAATACACAAGTCTCATGTCGCTGCAAGCATGCACCATGATACTTGGGGGCTAATGCAAAGTCATTGTTTGCTCACTTATTGAAGACCCGACTCATCACATCGTAATAAGCCGGCCCTTGGGGGCTACCAATTGCTCCTGTCAACAATTCAAGGTACACAGATTTTCATTTATTATTGAAGGATCCACTGCTCAGTTGGTAAAGCACACGGCTCTTAACCTTGTGGACATGGGTTCAAGCCCCATGACGGGGGTTACATCATATGATGTTATTTTCATTGAAGAATATATCAAGTCCCAGCTCAATATTATCTTATTGAGCCGTCCCTTGGGGGCTACATATTGCTGCTCAAGTTTACATGATCTTATTTACAAAGTCTCTGCTCATTATTGCATAATAACCCGGCCCTTGGAGGTTAGCAATTTCAAGTCCCAGGTTGCTGCAAGCATGACAACCCGGCACTTGGGGGCTACATATGTGGAATACTCAGTTCTGGCTGGTGATTGAAATGAACAACCTGGATTTCTTCAAGATTGTGACATTCATATTGAAGCAAGTCTTAAGCTGTTGCTATGTTACCTTCTTGAGGGCTACAAGTGATAGGCATATAAGAGGTATATTTTCAAGCTTGATGTTAACTACAATTATGACCTGGTGCCATCAATATTTATAAACCGGTAATGATAAAACCGGCAAGTTCAAGTCTTTAACCGGCACAGTTTTACATTCTCAAACCGGCAAGTTCTACATTCTTAAACCGGCTGCAAATCAGATGAGTATTTCAAAGGCCAATATTTTTGTTAAGCATTGGGAGCTGAAGTCAAAGGAGTTATTCTTCACAATATTTATCTATGACAAACCAATGTCAGCAAATTGATTATGAAGCTGGTCTATTGACTCGGATTTTCTAGAAGGAAATGACAAGGATTTAAAGATGCTCAGGATCAGTTTAACATGGATAAATCCAAATTAAACTGGGGGCTAATGTCGGGGATATACCCCGTGGTATGACCCAGCTGGAGTTGTAAACCGGCTGGGACTTGGTAAACCGGCGGATTGTAAACCGGCGGAGAGTTAAGATAGAGAGTCAAGACAGATGGCTAAGACAGACGATAAACCGGCTGGTGTTAAACCGGCAGACAATGTTAAACCGAAAGACAATGTTAAACCGGCAGACAATGTTAAATCGGCGGAACAATGTTAAACCGGCAGACGTTAAGAAGCCCAGGAAGGGAAGTCAAAATAGTTTAAGTTAAAGCCTGAGTTGGACTCCACATGTAACCCGCCCCTTCAACATATATAAGGAGGGGCAGGGCTCCTCAAGGAGGGTGGAGCAAGAAACAATCTCTAGGACTAGACACAACTAGAGGAGAGCCGGTTTACGGCGACTCCTTCGTGATGATAATGAGATCTAGCCTCAAACAACATGTAGGGTTGTTACGGATGATGTTTCCCGGGGCCCGAAGCTGTCTAAACCCTTGTCTTGTGTTGCGTCTCTCGATTCCGCTCAACCCCTCTCAAGCTACCACATAGATGCGTTGGCCTTGCGACTAAGTCCTCACACTAAGGACATCCGACGTGACAATTCCACAACATATACCGAGTTCATATGGACTGAGGAATGTGAGGCTAGTTTCCAGGAGTTAAAGAAACGTTTGGTTACATCACCAGTGTTGATTTTGCCAGATCATACTAAAGATTATGAGATGTATTGCGACGCTTCACGTCGAGGACTTGGAGCAGTGCTTATGCAGGAAGGAAGAGTTGTTTCATATGCCTCACGACAGCTTAAGCCTCATGAGTTAAATTATGCTACGCATGATTTGGAGTTAGCAGCCGTAGTGCATGCATTGAAAACTTGGAGACACTTTCTCATTGGAAACCATTGTGAAGTGTACACGGATCACAAGAGCTTGAAGTATATTTTTACGCAGAAGGAGTTGAATCTCAGACAAAGGAGATGGTTGGAGCTCATCAAGGATTATGATATGAGATTGCATTATCACCCCGGAAAGGCTAACATAGTAGCCGATGCGCTGAGCCGTAAAAGTCATGTCAACACCTTAATGACGGGAGATTTACCAAGCGAGTTAGTCGAAAATCTCCGAAAGCTATGCTTGGAAATAGTACCAAGAGGCTATGTAGCAGCATTGGAGGTTCAGTCTACTTTGATGGATAAGATCAGAGATGCGCAGAAGACTGACAAGGAGATTGCCTCTATAAAGGAGAAAATGAGCAAAGGAAAGATAAGGGATTTCGTGAAGATGAGCACGATACCTTATGGTTTGAAGACCGTGTTTATGTGCCTAATGATTCGGAGATCAGGAAGTTAATTCTGCAAGAGGCCCATGATTCACCATATTCGATTCACCCAGGGATTACCAAGATGTATTTGGATTTGAAGGATATTTTCTGGTGGACCGGAATGAAGAAGAATATTGCGGAGTATGTAGCAGTTTGTGATGTATGTTAGAGAGTAAAGGCAGAGCATCAGAAGCCAGCAAGATTGCTACAGCCATTGCCAATACCCGAATGGAAGTGGGATAAGTTAGGCATGGATTTTATTACAGGTTTACCCAGAACTCGTTCAGGCTATGACTCAATATGGGTTGTAGTCGATCGTTTGACAAAGGTAGCTCATTTCATTCCAGTGAAGACTACCTATACCAATGCAAAGTTGGCAAAGATATACATGACCAGAATCGTATGTCTGCATGGAGTTCCAAGGAGCATTTCATCAAATAGAGGAACCCAATTTACCTCAAAGTTCTAGAACCAGTTGCATGAAACTTTGGGTACCAGACTAGAGTTTAGTACATCTTTCCATCCGCAGACAGATGGACAGACCGAGAGAGTCAACCAGATTTTGGAGGATATGCTGAGAGTTTGTGCGCTAGATTATGGATCTAGTTGGGACGAGAATTTGCCATATGCAGAGTTCTCTTACAACATCAGTTATCAATCCAGTTTGAAGATGGCCCCTTTCGAAGCCTTGTACGGAAGGAGGTGCAGGACCCCATTGTCGTGGGATGAAGTTGGAGACCATCAATTATTTGGACCGGATCTGATTAAGGAGTCTGAACAGAAAGTGAAATTGATTCGCGATAGGCTCAAGGTAGCTCAATCCAGGCAGAAGAGCTACGCAGATTCAAAATGCAAGGAGACAGTTTACGAAGTCAGAGACCGAGTTTATCTTTGAGTATCTCCACTTCGAGGAGTTAAGCGCTTTGGAGTTAAGGGAAAGTTAGCGCCACGTTTTGTAGGCCCATACAAAGTTTTGGAGCGTATGGGAGAAGTAGCCTATAAGTTGGAATTGCCAGAAGGATTGTCAGGAGTTCACGACGTGTTCCACATTTCCCAGTTGAAAAGGTGCCACGCAGAGATGGCTGATATACCACTAAGAGATACAATGCCGCTGGAAGCGATTCAGTTGGACAGTGATTTGACCTATGAGGAGAAACCAGTTAAGATTCTACAGTATGCCAGTCGAGTCACCCGCAGCGAAGTTATCAAGTTTTGCAAAGTTCAGTGGAGCCACCACACGGAAGATGAAGCCACCTGGGAACGAGAGGAAGATTTGCTGAAGGACCACCCTCACCTATTTTCTAGCCAACCCGAATCTCGAGGGCGAGATTCATCTTAAGGGGGGTAGGTTTGTAACATCCCAAATTTTCAATTTGGAATGTTATACACTAGATCATCATTGCATATCATATTTCCTCGCATTTTGGTTGATCCTAGAAATTCTACGCAACTCAAGGACCCCCGGAGAGAGTTGGGGATTTCATTATTTTCATATTTGAGTTTTCTCAAATTTTGAAAATAGGATCATTTGATTTTATTTATTTTATCTTCAATTATTTCAATTACAAATACTATGAGAGAGGGAATAAAATGACTTTCCCAAAATAAAGAAATATTGAGGATTTAATAAAAAAATCAAATAAGATTTTATTTTGGTTTTATTTGCTATTTTATTTGAATTTAGGAAAAATTGCACGTTTTCAAAAATTGTTTTTAGAGCCAAAAAATGTCATCCTGTTCTAAATATTTTATTTAGACGGAGAAAATTTGTTTTGCCATTTTTAGATTTTTATTTATTTTTCTAGAATTTTTTTTGGTCACAGCGAAATTGTTTAAAAAAACGCGACCCCGCGCCCGACTAGGCCAAGGGCCGAGCCGCCCTCCGCCGCCTCTCGCCGGGTCGGGACAGGAGTCCCGACCAGTGCCGCCGCCGCCCGAGTGCGGGGAGGACTCCGCCTCCCGAGGCCGACCCCTCCCCCAAGTCGCCTCTCCCCGCCCCCTTTATAACCGCCGCCGCCCCCTGCAGCCCACACCGCCGCCGCCGCCCGTGCCGCCTGCCGCCGCCGCCGCGCCGCAGCCACCGCCTCGCGCTGCCTGCCGCCCCGCCGCCGCGTCGGAGCCGCCTCCCCGCCGCCCTGCACCACCCGCCGCCGCCGGAGCCTCGCCGGAGCCCCGAGCCGAGGTAGCCGCCGCCCGTTTTTTTAGAAAAAAGCCGTTTTGGTTTTTTTTGAAAACCCTAGTTTTCATTTTTTTTAAAATAGATCGGTTTTTCTCCGGTTTATTTTTTTAGCGAGCGTTCGCTCGTCCGTTCGTTTTAACGAACGTGTGCATCGTTTAGTTCCTGTTAACAAATGTTCGCTCATTAACCTGTTCTCTGGTTTATTTCTTTTTCTCGGATTAAAACCGCGGTTTTTCTGATCGCGATTTCTGATCTGATGTTCGTTTTAGTTTAACTTTTCGCTTGTTTGTCGGAATCAGGCGATTCAAGCGCCTAGAGTTTCGTCTCGAAACCTTCTTTCCGTTTAACCAACTCAAACAAGTTTTTGCCTTAGTAAAATTTGCCCTAGATTCAGATTAGTAAAAGAAGCTTGTTTCTTTTGCTGTTTGTCTTTCGTTGCTTCGTTCGGTTTGATTCTTTTTGCCAACCGGAGTTCTTAAGTTGAACTTTCTGGTTAGATATCTTATTCGAGTTTTACCTGTGCATTAGTTGAGTACTTATTGTATGCTTGTTTGTTTGCGATAGAGTACCCGGAGTGCGCCGCTTGCTACTTCGAATCTCTAGGTTTTGCGGATCATCAGCAAGGCAAGTAACACTTTGATCATACCTCCTACTACCCAGTTTTTATTGCATTAGATCAATCCTCACACATTGCATGATTAGGATCTAATTAAATTGTGGCTTTGGGAAGTAGTTGAGGTAGTACCTATTACCTGTCTATTATCAAACCTTTGGGAGTTACTTCTACGTTTGCTTATTATGCCATGCTATGCTAGTAGACGTGGATTGGGTGAGTGTATCCATGATAGATGTGAGATTGTTAAATTAATGGTTTATCTAAGGTGGCAACTTAAATACACATCTGGGTGGATTGAGGCACCTGGGTATTCCAGCGATTGTTGTTCTCTTTTGGACCGCCACCCAGGCTCAAAGGGATCATGAGATTACTCATGCTAGAAACATCCGTGTGCAGCCACAAGCTACTGTGGGCTCTAGCATAGTTGACTAAGTTGTGTGAACTCTTACAGTGGTGGAGTAGCGGATGTAGGGGAAAGTAGGTGTAACGGTCTACCCGATCGTAAGGTGCTAGCACTTCTGAAAGACTATGTCTCGGTCATCCATTTCTCAAACACCATGTAGTGCGAGAATCCCAATGGAGGAGATCGAGTCTTGTGGGGAAAAGGGCGCAAACCTCGGCAAAGTGTATAAACTAATCATGATTAGCCGTGTCCCCGGTTATGGACATCTTGAGTATCTAGTACCTGGATTATCATGTGAATCTCATCATGTTACTCTAAAATTAATTTTGTTGGGTTTTGGTTAATGATGATGCTTAATTGGGATTGAGAATGTTGTCAACCATTCTCAATGTTTAGCAACTACCATGATAGTTAAATAAAATTTATTCCTTTGCAGTAGGGAAAATTGGCTTTACGCATAACTGTAACCATAGAGCTTTCCACCAGCCAAATATGCATGTAGTATAGCCTTATTCTTTCATTACTCTCTATGTGTTACATTGCCAGCATATTCCATGTGCTGACCCGTTTCGGGCTGCAACGTTAATGTTGCAGACTTTTCAGATGACGACTAAGGTGCTTTTAGGTCGTGGTTCTATACTCAGTGATGCCGTTGGAGTTGATGGACTCACTTATCTTCTAAGCCTTCCGCTGTTATCGTTATTAGATGGCCTTAAGCCATATTTATTGTAATAAGTTCTCTTTTGAGACACTCGATGTAATAAGTGTGTGATTGCTACTCTGTTATAAATCCTTCAAGTACTGTGTGGTGTCGGCATTACTGATCCAGGGATGACACCTGAGCACAGAGATTGGACCGTTTGATGTCTGGTCGCTACAGTGAAAAAGAGGAGGTACGTGATACGGTAAGTAAATGGACTCTGAAAAATCCGCAAAAATATTTTTTGTCAGTTTTAGAATATTTGAAAAATTAGGAAAATAAGAAACTACCAGGAAGGTGACCCTGGTGGGCACAAGACACCAGGGTGCGCCTGGCAAGCCAGGCACGCCCAGGTGGGTTGTGCCCACCTCGGGTACCTTCCGGACTCTGTTTTTCTCCCGTTTCCTTGTTTCCCAAGATAAAAAGTCTTTATATATCCCCGAACCTATTGACCTCCATATCGCGGAGAAATCTTTTGTTTTCTTTTCTTGGTATTTTCCTAACAGATCTGAAAATATGTCATCCCAAGACTCGGAGGGTGAGAGCTATGTTGTTGATTATATCGCAAACCCTAAGGTTTATGGGGATGTGGAGCACTATAGCTGGACTTCAAAGAAAGAAGAAGACTATGATCCTAAATGGGAGGATGAGACAAGCTCATATGAGGATGAAGCCCCATTGCCTCAACTTGGGGATATGCACATTGAATTTAAGAAGTCAATCCTCCCCAACAAAGCAAAGCAGCCTAAGATCCAGTTTATCCCCTTTCGTCTTTTGCAGGAAAACAAGCAAGATTTATGCAAAAAGGTATTGGAGCTTGAGTAGGAGATCGGTGATTTAAAGTAGGAGAATTCCATCCTCAAGCGTAAGCTAAGGAAGAAAGACAAACCCTCCACTTTATCACCACCACCTCCTTCTTCATCACCAAAAGGAAATTGAGTATCGGGTATGGGCACTCCCCTTGGCTTGCACCAAGCTTGGGGGAGGTGTCCCGGTATCGTATCACCTCCACTATCTTTTGCCTTTATTTACTTTAGTTCGATCCATAGGTATCTTTTTCTTTAGATGAATAAAAGTTTAGTTTGATCCTTTCTTTTCAAGAGTTTTCTTAGTGATATATCTTTGTAATCGTGTGTGAGATATATAATAAAGTTTAGTTTGAGTTTTGCTTTCTTTACTTTCATGTTCAATAAAAAATAAAGGAATAAATGAAAAAGATCATATGCTAATCTTATGGTAAGTAATGACACCACGTAAGGAAAATTATAAGTAGAAAATTTTATTAGAGATTAACAAACAAAGCATTGGTCAATGATGTAATTAATGAAAGAATTAATAAGGGAAGAGAAGATTCACATGCAAATACACTATCTTGGAAATCTTTTGTGATTGAGCCCCCATCAAAATATTATATGCCAAAATTGTTGACGTTGGACAAGGAAGAAAATGTAATGATTTATGTTTGTTCATATTCACATAGAAGTTATATTGTCATAGATCCTTCAACATGTGGTGCTTGCCCCCGTCTTTGCTAGCCAAAAATTCCGCACCAAGTAGAGATACTACTTGTGCATCCAAAAACCCTTAAACCCAAATCTTATTTTCAAAAGTACACCATACCTACCAAAGGATTGAGTAAGATCCTTCTAGTAAAGTTGTCATCGGTGCAATAAGACAATAGATATTGCTTCTAAAAGTGTTAGATCATTTAGCATAAGGGAAAATTGAGCGTTGTCGAACTTGTGAGGGCAAAGAATAAAAGCGACAGACTGCATAATAAAGGTTGCTATCACAAGGGGCAATATAATGTGACGTTCTTTTGCACTAAGGGATTGAGTATACAAACAACAAGCGCATGGAAACCTCTGATTCCCTCTGCTAGGGGCCTATCTTTTACTTTTATGTATTTACTTTCTTGCAAGAGTCAAAGCTTTTCTCTCTATTCCTTTTTATTTTTCTCTTTTGGCAAGCATCATATGGTGAGGAAAGATCTAGGCACATATATCCAGTTGGATGTGGGTAGCAAGAGTTATTATTGTTGACATCACCCTTGAGGTGAACACGTTGGGAGGCGAAATTATAAGCCCCTATCTTTCTATGTGTCAGGTTGAAACATTTTGCTCATGTGTATGCGGTGAGTCAGTGGTACACGTTGGTGCTATACAAACAGTTTTTAACCCCTTTCCGCGACGGCGTTCAGAACCGTCGCCAAGTGAGTGACGGCGATAGGGGGTCCTTCCCACACGACCCAGGAACCGTTGGGGATATTCCCTCCTAGCACACACGCTCGGAGAAATGAGGTCGTGTGCAACTAGCGAGCGCTCAAATACGGAAATACATACAATAGAGCTAAAAATACAATTATACATGCAGAATTGTTTCCGGTCGCAAGTACATCCCACACAGTCTGTCCCCACTAAACGTTTCTGTTCATATATATATATATATATATATCCCACACAATCACTCCAAGGAAAACGTTTCCATTCACAGGTACATCACACACAGTTTTCCTCGTTAAATCATTTGTGATAGCGTTGCCATTGCACACGATATTAACAATTTAATCGTTTGCGTTATTGAATGCATCACACACGGTGCGTAGAAGAAACTGTGTGGCAAAGCCTGTCCATCACACACAGTTTTTATGTGGTAAACGTTTGCGCAAGGTGGCCTAACACAAGCTGCTTTCAAGAGGATGTCGTGTGTGCAGTGGAGAATGATCGCACACGTAGTGGATTCTAGAAACGTTTCTGATCTCCACGTCTATCATAGACGTTTCGCTTTCACAAACCATGTGCAGTATACTCCCTAATTAATCTCTAATTTAAAAATCACATGTTTTGAATTTGAAAGTAGGCAATCACTTATTTCATATCCAACCATGTTTATTACAAATATAGGTTCAACCACCAATGCATAATTCAATGCACATGTACATATACTGAAGAACTACAGAAGCACCATGTAAAGAATGATGAACCACAGTTGTACTAAAGACTGTAAAGAGAGAGGCGAAAGACATTCTGGTTGCTGGAGAAGGTGAAGTGGAATGCCCATATTGTGTCCTCATCCATGCGTAATGCGCGCACGACTCTAGGCCAACCCCTTGTGATGGCTGCCCATCCATCCTTCACTGTCTTCATTACGACTTCTGTTGCTCATTGTAGTCTGGATGAAATACTTTAACCTTCATTGCGTGTCCACCAATCATGTACTTTTCAAGGTAATCTTGAGTGAACTACTTTGGGAACCACTGCGAACGAAAAAGATTCAGACATTGTTGTCTAACAACTCATTATGGGCAGTAAAAAGAGAAGGCTGCAGAGTTTGTAGTTACCATCCTACAACTCACTTTTGTGTTGGATAGAGCATAAACAAATAATTTGCTTGCCACCATTCGTATCTTTTTGCTAATAATCCTTATCAGTTTCCTCACTTGATGCTTGTTCATGAATATCTCATTGCCCCATATGCAAAAAGGGTCTATGTGTGGATCCTTGCCAAGGGCATATGTACCTACAAGCAACAAGTCAATATTAGAAGCTAACAAGTGTCCAGGCCTGGATCTATATGCACTACATTATGGAACAATGGGGGAAGTACAAGCCGAGGGATGAAGCTAACTCGGTGGAAAATGGTGGCCACTCCCATTGTTGTCCTGCATAAGTAGTGGAAAGGCATGATAAGTACAACAACCTTAACATCAAACAAATATAGCAAAGGTAAACAATATCATCTCCAAATGATAGCTTGAATGTGTTGGTTTTAGCATGCTGTTAAAGCAGATATAAAATGTAAATCAATGTTACCGATAGCAGGCTTAACAGCCATCAAATATTGCAATTCAAACTCGTATTGTTGAAAATGAATAGAACATAGGTAATGCTTAAATATCACACTGTATAAATGTTTAAAACTGAAATAAAGGGTACGTGTTAACTAAACCAAGAATAACTGGAACCAAATATAGCCGTTCAAACTAGTATTGATGTAGTCGAGTGGTACAGTTCCGACTTGCACATAATGAACAACACATTGTGAGTGACTGAAATAAACAAGGCATAAATGACCAGTATAACAACCAAATATAGTCATTGACAACTGGACAGAGTCTCACTGCAACCAACCTAACAAGCAAATACAGATAAATAGGGCATATGCTTGAAAATTGGACAAATGCTCACTGCAACCAACCTAACAAGCAGATAAGATAAACAAGGCATATACTTCATAACTGGACAAATGCTAAAAAAAGCAACCTAACAACCAAATACAGATAAACAAGGCATCTGCTTGATAACTAGGCAAATGCTCACTGCAACCAAACTAAGAACCAAATACATATAAACAAGGTATCTGCTCGATAACTGGAAAAATGCTCACTCAAACCAACCTAACAACCAAATACAGATAAACAAGGCATCTACTCACTATAAACAACCAAATATAGCCATTCGTAAAACTGAAGTGGACAATTCATACTTAAACATCACATAGCCCTATTGAACAATACATTTTTGCATAACTGAAATAATTAAACACGACACAGTTAAAGCAGGCTACTACAAAAAGGGTACGGGTTGGCAAGCTAGATAAGGTAAGATTTACTGATAGAATGTTGCCTCACATTTCATGGACGGGATCCTTCCAGTTGGAAGAGCACAGACCCATGGTGCGCTCTCTGATGTCACAGATGGGTTGTTTCACCTTGGAAGAACCTTCATGGGTGCCCTCCTCGTGGTCGTGGTCAATGAGATCTGACTTGGCAATTGAGGATCCCAAGCCGCCGCTGTAGAACATGTCCTTCAGAAATGACAAAATGGGCTCTATGTCGTATAAAGCTCGCAAATCCTTGACCGCTTGGTGGAGGAGATCAGCGGCAGGGCCGTCGAAGAGATCGACGGCGGTTGGACGAGAGGGGTTGGGGATGGACCACTTAACCTGTGACACGGCCCGCGTGAAGCCGTCGCTGTGGACGAGCTTGATGTCGTAGCCAGCTTTCCTGAGATACAATAATACGCTAGCTCACTGACATGAAGCCTTCGGCATGGCAACACAGTCAACGTCTTCGCCGGCTGCCGCGGCGACATGTTGCTCCGGGATCGCCAGGTCAGGGCGAACGGCGGCCACCTCGCCAACGTCCGCCGGAGAGGCCATGATAAACCTCTTCTTGGCCAAACGCTCGTCGGGCTCCCCGGGATACGTGGTCGAGCTTAGGCTGGGACATTCTGGAGTAGGGGATGTGGATCTAGCGGGGAGGGACACCGCAGGCCTCATCTCAAAACTCAGGGGAGTGGGGCGATGGTATGGGAATCACTTCGTAAGCTAAACTTTATTATCTAAGCTAGGAGGAACGGGCAGACCAATAGGGGTTGGCGACGGCGACGGCGGCAGCCGCGAGATAGGGTTCGAGGGGGGGAGGGGGTGTTGGGGAACGTAGTATTTCAAAAAAATTCCTACGATCATGCAAGATATATCTAGGAGATGCATAGAAACGAGAGGGGAGAGTGTGTCCACGTACCCTCGTAGACCGAAAGCGGAACCGTTTAGTAACGCGGTTGATGTAGTCGAACATCTTCACGATTCAACTGATCCAAGCACCGAATGTATGGCACCTCCGTGTTCAGCACATGTTCAGCTCGATGACGTCCCTCGAGCTCTTGATCTAGTTGAGGACGAGGGAGAGTTTCGTCAGCACGAGGGTATGTTGACGGTGATGATGAAGTTACCGACACAGGGCTTCACCTAAGCACTACAACGATATGACCGAGGTGTGTAACCGTGGAGGGGGGCACCGCACACGGCTAAGAGAAGACTTGGTGTGTCTTTGGGGTGCCCCCCTCCCACGTATATAAAGGGGGGAGGAGAGGTGGCCGGCCCAAGGGGCGCCAAGGGGGGGAGTCCTACTTTCCTTTTCGGAGAAGGGGAAGGGGAAAGAGGTGGAGGAGAAGAAAGAAAGGGAGGCCGCCCCCGAACCCTAGTCCAATTCGATTTAGGCTGGGGGGGCACCTCCACCTAGCCACCGCCTCCTCTCTCCACTAGGGCCCATGAAGGCCCATTAACTCCCCAGGGGGGTTCCGGTAACCCCCCGGTACTCCGGAAAATGTCTGAACCTTTCCGAAACCATTCTCGTGTCCAAACATAACCTTCCAATATATCAATCTTTACGTTTGGACCATTTCGAGACTCCTCGTCATATCCGTGATCTCATCTGGGACTCCGAACAAACTTCGCTTCATCAAATCACATAACTCATAATACATATCGTGATCGAACGTTAAGTGTGCGGACCCTGCGGGTTTGAGAACTATGTAGACATGACCGAGACACATCTCCGGTCAATAACCAATAGCGGAACCTGGATGCTCATATTGGCTCCTACATATTCTATGAAGATCTTTATCGGTCAAACTTCATAACAACATACATTGTTCCCTTTGTCATCTCTATGTTACTTGCCCGAGATTTGATCGTCGGTATCATGATACCTAGTTCAATCTCGTCACCGGCAAGTCTCTTTACTTGTTCCATAATGCATCATCCTGTAACTAACTCATTAGTCACATTGCTTGCAAGGCTCATAGTGATGTGCATTACCGAGAGGGCCCAGAGATACCTCTTAGATACATGGCGTGACAAATCCTAATCTCGATCTATGCCAACTCAACAAACACCATCAGAGGCACCTGTAGAGAATCTTTATAATCACCCAGTTATGTTGTGACGTTTGATAGCACACAAGGTGTTCCTCTGGTATTCGGGAGTTGCATAGTCTCATAGTCAGAGGAACATGTATAAGTCATGAAGGAAGCAATAGCAATAAAACTAAATGATCATAATGCTAAGGTAACGGATGGGTCTTGTCCATCACATAATTCTCTAATGATGTGATCCCATTCATCAAATGACAACACATGTATATGGTTAGGAAACTTAACCATCTTTGATTAACGAGCTAGTCAAGTAGAGGCATACTAGGGACACTTAGTTTTGTCTATGTATTCACACATGCACTAAGTTTTCGGTTAATACAATTCTAGCATGAATAATAAACATTTATCATGATACAAGGAAATATAATAGCAACTTTATTATTGCCTCTAGGGCATATTTCCTTCAGTCTCCCACATGCACTAGAGTCAATAATCTAGATTACATAGTAATGATTCTAACACCCATGGAGTCTTGGTGCTGATCATGTTTTGCTCATGAGGGAGGCTTAGTCAACGGGCTTGCAACATTCAGATCCATATGTATCTTGCAAATCTCTATGTCTCCCTCCTTGACTTGATCACAGATGGAATTGAACCGTCTCTTGATGTGCTTGGTTATCTTGTGAAATCTGGATTCCTTTGCAAAGGCAATTGCACCAGTATTGTCACAAAAGATTTTCATTGGACCCGATGCACTAGGTATTACACCTAGATCAGATATGAACTCCTTCATTTGCTGCTTCCGAAGTAGCTCTGTACTCCGCTTCACATGTAGATCCTGCCACGACGCTCTGCTTGGAACTGCACCAATTGACAGCTCCACCATTCAATATAAATACGTATCCAGTCTGTCACTTAGATTCATCTGGATCAGTGTCAAAGCTTGCATCGACATAACCATTTATGACGAGCTCTTTGTCACCTCCATAAACGAGAAACATATCCTTAGTCCTTTTCAGGTATTTCAGGATGTTCTTGACCGCTGTCCAGTGATCCACTCCTGTATTACTTTGGTACCTCCCTGCTAAACTAATAGCAAGGCCCACATCAGGTCTGGTACACAACATTGCATACATGATAGAACCTATGGCTGAGGCATAGGGAATGCCTTTCATTTTCTCTCTATCTTCTGCAATGGTCGGGCATTGGGTCTGACTCAACTTCACACCTTGTAACACAGGCAAGAACCCTTTCTTTGACTGATCCATTTTGAACTTCTTCAAAACTTTATCAAGGTATGTGCTTTGTGAAAGTCCAATTAAGCGTCTTGATATATCACTATAGATCTTGATGCCCAATATATAAGCAGATTCACCGTGGTCTTTCATTGAAAAATTCTTATTCAAGTATCCTTTTATGCTATCCAGAAATTCTGTATCATTTCCAATCAACAATATGTCATCCACATATAATATTAGAAATTCTACAAAGCTCCCACTCACTTTCTTGTAAATACAGGCTTCTCCAAAAAGTCTGTAAAAAACCATATGCTTTGATCACACTATCAAAGCGTATATTCCAACTCCGTGAGGCTTGCATGAGTCCATAAATGGATTGCTGAAGCTTGTACACTTTGTTAGCACCTTTTGGATCGACAAAACTTCTGGATGCATCATATACAACTCTTCTTTAAGATATCCATTAAGGAATGTAGTTTTGACATCCATTTGCCAAATTTCATAATCATAAAATGCGGCAAGTGCTAATATGATTCGGACTGACTTAAGCATCGCTACGGGTGAGAAGGTCTCATCGTTGTCAACTCCTTGAACTTGTCGAAAACCTTTTGCAACAAGTCGAGCTTTGTAGATAGTAACATTACTGTCAGCGCCAGTCTTCTTCTTGAAGATCCATGTATTCTCTATGGCTTGTCGATCATCGGGCAAGTCAACCAAAGTCCACACTTTGTTCTCATACATGGATCCCATCTCAGATTTCATGGCCTCAAGCCATTTCGCGGAATCTGGACTCATCATCGCTTCCTCATAGTTCATAGGTTCGTCATGGTCAAGTAGCATGACCTCCAGAATAGGATTACCGTACCACTCTGGTGCGGATCTCACTCTGGTTGACCTACGAGGTTCGGTAGTATCTTGATCTAAAGTTACATGATCATCATCATTAGCTTCCTCACTAATTGGTGTAGGAGTCACAGAAACAGATTTCTGTGATGATCTACTTTCCAATAAGGGAGTAGGTACAATTACCTCATCAAGTTCTACTTTCCTCACACTCACTTCTTTCGAGAGAAACTCCTTCTCTAGAAAGGATCCATTCTTAGCAACGAATATTTTGCCTTCGGATCTGTGATAGAAGGTGTATCCAACAGTCTCCTTCGGGTATCCTATGAAGACCCATTTCTCCAATTTGGGTCTGAGCTTATAAGGTTGAAGCTTTTTCACATAAGCATCACAACCCCAAACTTTAAGAAACGACAGCTTGTGTTTCTTGCCAAACCACAGCTCATATGGTGTCGTCTCGACAGATTTAGATGGTGCCCTATTTAACGTGAATGCAGCCGTCTCTAAAGCATAACCCCAAAATGATAGCAGTAAATCAGTAAGAGACATCATAGATCGCACCATATCTAATAAAGTGCGGTTACAATGTTCGGACACACCATTACGCTATGGTGTTCCTAGTGGCGTGAGTTGCGAAACTATTCCGCATTGTTTCAAATGAAGACCAAACTCATAACTCAAATATTCGCCTCCATGTTCAGATTGTAGAAACTTTATTTTCTTGTTACGATGATTTTCCACTTCACTCTAAAATTCTTTGAACTTCTCAAATGTTTCAGACTTATGTTTCATCAAGTAGATATACCCATATCTGCTAAAATCATCTGTGAAGGTCAGAAAATAATGATACCCACCGCGAGCCTCAACACTCATCGGACCGCATACATCAGTATGTATTATTTCCAATAAGTCAGTTGCTCGCTCCATTGTGCTGGAGAACGGAGTTTTAGTCATCTTGCCCATGAGGCATGGTTCGCAAGCATCAAGTGATTCATAATCAAGTGATTCCAAAAGCCCATCAGCATGGAGTTTCTTCATGCTCTTTACACCAATATGACCTAAATGGCAGTGCCACAAATAAGTTGCACTATCATTATTAAACTTGTATCTTTTGGCTTCAATATTATGAATATGTGTATCACTACTATCGAGATTCAACAAAAATAGACCACTCATCAAGGGTGCATGACCGTAAAAGATATTACTCATATAAATAGAACAACCATTATTCTCTGATTTAAATGAATAACCGTCTTGCATCAAACAAGATCCAGATATAATGTTCATGCTTAAAGCTGGCAACAAATAACAATTATTCAGGTCTAAAACTAATCCTGAAGGTAGATGTAGAGGTAGCGTGCCGACGGCGATCACATCGACTTTGGAACCATTTCCCACGAGCATCGTCACCTCGACCTTAGCCAATCTTCGTTTAATCCATAGCCCCTATTTCGAGTTGCAAATATGAGTAACAGAGCCAGTATCAAATACCCAGGTGCTACTATGAGCATTAGTAAGGTACACATTAATAACATGTAGATCAAATATACCTTTCACTTTGCCATCCTTCTTATCCGCCAAATACTTGGGGCAGTTCCACTTCCAGTGACCAGTCCCTTTGCAGTAGAAGCACTCAGTCTTAGGCTTAGGTCCAGACTTGGGCTTCTTCACTTGAGTAGCAATTGTCGTTCTTCTTGAAGTTCCCCTTCTTCCGTTTGCCCCTTTTCTTGAAACTTGTGGTCTTATTAACCATCAACACTTGATGCTCCTTCTTGATTTCAACCTCCACAGCCTTTAGCATTGCGAAGAGCTCGGGAATCGTCTTATCCATCCCTTGCATATTATAGTTCATCATGAAGCTTTTGTAGCTTGGTGGCAGTGATTGAAGAACTCTGTCAATACCACTATCATCAGGAAGATTAACTCCCAGTTGAGTCAAGTGGTTGTGGTACCCAGACATTCTGAGTATATGTTCACTGACAGAACTATTCTCCTCCTCCATCTTACAGCTATAGAACTTATTGGAGACTTCATATCTCTCAATTCCGGCATTTTTTTGAAATATTAACTTCAACTCCTGGAACATCTCATATGCTCCATGACGTTCAAAACATCGTTGAAGTCCAGATTATAAGCCGTACATGATGGCACACTGAACTATCGAGTAGTCATCAGCTTTGCTTTGCTAGACATTCATAACATCTGGAGTTGCTCCTGCAGCGAGTTTTGCACCTAGCGGTGCTTCCAGGATGTAATTCTTCTGTGCAGAAATGAGGACAATCCTCAAGTTACAGACCCAATCTGTGTAATTGCTACCATCATCTTTCAACTTAGCTTTCTCTAGGATTGCATTAAAATTCAAGGGAATGGTAGCACGGACCATTGATCTACAACAACATAGACATGAAAATACTATCAGGTACTAAGTTCATGATAAATTAAAGTTCAATTAATTATATTACTTAAGAACTCCCACTTAGATAGACATCCCTCTAGTCATCTAAATGATCATGCGATCCATATCAACTAAACCATGTCCGATCATCACGTGAGATGGAGTAGTTTTCAATGGTGAACATCACTATGTTGATCATATCTACTATATGATTCACGTTCGACCTTTCGGTCTCAGTGTTCCGAGGCCATATCTTCATATGCTAGGCTCATCAAGTTTAACCCGAGTATTCTTCACGTGCAAAACTGGCTTGCACCCATTGTATGTGAACATAGAGCTTATCACACCCGATCATCACATGGTGTCTCGGCACGACGAACTATAGCAATGGTGCATACTCAGGGAGAACACTTATACCTTGAAATTTAGTGAGGGATCATCTTATAATGCTACCACCATACTAAGCAAATAAGATGCATAAAGGATAAACATCACATGCAATCAAAATAAGTGATAGGATATGGCCATCATCATCTTGTGCTTTTTGATCTCCATCTCCAAAGCACCGTCATGATCACCATCGTCACCGGCTTGACACCTTGATCTCCGTCGTACGTTGTTGTATCGCCAACTATTGCTTCTACGACTATCGCTACCGCTTACTGATAAAGTAAAGCAATTACATGGCGATTGCATTTCATACAATAAAGCGACAACAATAAGGCTCCAGCCAGTTGCCGATAACTTTTACAAAACATGACCATCTCATACAACAATTTATATCTCATCACGTCTTTGGCAGAGGTTTTCACCCATTTCAAAAATGATGAACTTTTCCTAAGGGCATTTTGGGTTCATTGAAAATATTTTTAGTTGATCCTAGTTATTCAGAGGGGTGCTAGGGTTTGATCAATCCCCATTTCAAGTTCACTTGAAATGTAAACATGAGGCATGGATGATTGTGCATGACAAGCAAAGACTAATCTAGGGTTGTGACAGTACCGCAGAAATAGTAACTCTAGTGGGTACCCCTCGGGGCCGACCTGTCTTTAACATGGTTCTGGGGGTAAAGTCAAAGTAACCGTGTGTCCATAATACCAAGGGGGAATCCAAGGAATCACCCTCGATGGGTTCCACTTGATGTAATCGTCAAGGTGAACTTGGAGGAATCACCCTCGAGGGTTCACACTTGAGGTGTTGCACGACAGAGTCGTTATCGGGAGTGGTGAAGGAGGAATCACCCTCGTAGACCACGACTAATTAACCACACTATAGAGATCTCATCAGAAGTGCTATACGATGTATCACCCTCGGCATGCGGTAGTAACCCTACAGTGTCGTACAACTAAGAGGGTGTGATGTGATGTGTCTAGCTCTGGATGTTGATCACATCGATCGAGTCATCTGGTAATCCAGCGGGGGCAACAGGGATACTGTGAGGGGTCACTGATGGATCACACTAACCAACCTATACTAAGCATATAGGATAAGCAGGTAAGGTGCAAAAGCAGGTTATGAAAGCAGGCTATGCATCAGAATAGGAGCAATCAATTACAATAGAAAAATCTAATGCAAGCATGAGAGAGAAGGAATAGGCGATATAGTAATGATCAAGGGGTTTTTGCTTGACTAGAATCTCTACAGACAGACTCGGACCCTCGAGGGTGCAGTAGTCGATCACCAGATCAACAACAGTCTCGGGGTGTACTGGACAAGAAGGAGGGCGAAGAAACAATAAATAACAGGCATACAAATGCAACAGAAAGCATGACATGACAGTAGGCTATGCTAGGGGTGACCTAACGTAGTGCTAAGTGTTATAGGTGGAGCGCAAAAATATCCGGGAATATTTTCCCGGCTCTAGGAATTTATCGGTCAGACGACCCGAAGGGGAAGATTCCAAGTTTCCCGTGTTAGAGGCATGTGATAGGTATGTGGAGGGCATATTCAGATTCGTCTTATTTTCCTAATCAAAATTCATATATAAATTATTTTCATCAGAGTTACTATTTAATTTATATGATTTTTCAAAGCTTTAAACAATATTCTGAATATTCTGGAATTAATCTAATTCTTAAAAAGAAAACAATTAGCAGAAAAGGCTGGGTGCACCCGGTGCAGTGCACCCAATAGTGCATAGAGGGGCTGTCTGGTGGGGCCAGTCAAGTGCACAGTCAGCAGTTGACTGATCCAAATTGACCAGTCAAAGTGGGCACCGGGACCCACTTGTCATTGACATATCCTTTAATAACTCACATTTATTTTTATTATTACTATCTTTTCTTCTATTTTTTTGCATGGGCGGGTCCACACCACAGTGTCCCGAACCGGCCACAGCTTGGCTCAAGCACATGGTCGCTCACAGAGGAGCGCAGGGGGCCAGCTCGCAGCGCGCCGGGAAAAAGGCAGGGCGTGGCCCCGGCAGGGGCAACCTTGGTGAGAACGGGGAGTGGTGGGTGGACCCAAGTGCGCCGGAGGGAGCAGGGCACGGCGGAGCGCGACGACAAGCGAAGAGGTGTGGCGAGCAGCGGCCAGCGCGGTCGGGCGTGGCGGAGTGCGCGCGGGGCGGGGCGAGCGACGACATGAGGGATGACAGGGGGCGCAGCCGCGGCCCTGGGAGTGGCGGGCAGACTCCAGCACGCCCCCCCCCCTCGGGGGGGAGGGGAGTAGGGCGCGGTGGAGCACGACGGCAAGCGGGGAGGTGTGGCAAGCAGTGGACGGCGTGGTCGGGCGTTGCGGGGTGCACGCCTTGTGGGGCAATCCACGACAGACATGGTGATAGGGGGCACATGCGCCCGCCTGGGTGCAACGTGCGCGCTAAGAGCTGCGGGCGTCGGTGGGCAGCAGTAGCGGTAGCAGTAGTGGAGTGCGGCGCGCTGGCTGGCGAAGGCAGCTCCCGGGGCGGCCACGAGCGGCAGCAGCTGACGAGGACATGTATTAGGGGTAGGGTAACAGGCCTGACCTAAAGGCCCTACCCATGGACACCGTATACTTTGTACTGGGCCCTTGGGCCAGATCGCCGTCCAGATGTACCGCAACTTGAAAGTCACTCGGACGGCGACAACCACTCGGAGCACGGCACTTCACTCGACGAGCTCATTCCACTCGACCATGTAACTCACTCGGATATGCAAAGACCAATAGTCAGCATGACAGTTTTGTAGTGGGCAGGCATTATGGCATTGATGCTCCACCGTGTAACATAATGAGTGAGGGGGTGGCGCACTCTATATAAGCCACCCCACCACTAGACTAGGGGGGTCTTTTCTTCCACCTCTCTCTCTTTCGAACCATTAGTCTCAGGACATAGCTCAGGCATGGAGATCCGCTCTCCTCTCTCTCTCTCTCTCTCAAACACACATTGTAATCTCTGGATACATACTCAGATCAAACAAAGCCTCTTCGGAGCACGAGACGTAGGGTTGTTATCTCCACCGTGAGAGGCCCGAACTCGCTAAAACCACCATGTCACCCATTTGCATCTCGATATATCATGCTCCTTTATCCTACCCCTCTCTTATTGTCAGAATCATTCCCACGACAGTTGGCACCCACCTTGGGGCATGGCGTCTATCGAGCCATGATGCAAATGGTTTTTCTTCAATCTTCAGCAACGGATCAACGACCATCGCCAGGGCAATTGGCCGCTGGAGTTCTGAGCACTAGGCCATTCGTACAGAGCAAAGGATCAGGATCCGACATCACCCATGCGTGATCAATCATAAGGAGAAGAAGCAGCGAAAGGGACACCTCACTTCATTGTGATCATTGGTTCTGCTCCCGGGCAATGAAGCGACGCCATCCACGCGTTGCCATCTCTGACTCCATCTACGAAGCTGATGTTGCGCTTCCATGCATTGGCACAGATGTCGTCCGACCGTCGTCATCTCCGGCCTTGATGCCGTCAATTTCCTCTGGACAGCTGCACTGTGGCTGCCCCTGCGATGGAAACGCAGATCCATCGATGTGCACATAACGATGGAGGCAGTGCCACACACACACGCGATTCCGGCAGTCGCAACCCGGCCCGAAACACCATAGTCGGGTACAACGTGCCCGCCGGCATCGTCGGGTTCGTCAACGTGCTCCTCCGCACCAGGCACGCCCTCGACGTCCATGACGTCGACGGTCTCCGAGCTGCTCTCCGGATCCTCCGACGGTCCCGTACCCGGCGAGTTTGATGCCTTCCGGGGCCACGAGATCAAGTCCGGCAAACCCCCACAGCACAGCAATGAACTGCATGCAGTGAATGGCCGTGGGAAAGGGAAACTTCCATTTACATCCATTACATACACTAACGGCTTTAAGTTTTGCTTAATTAGCGCTAATTAATGCCTCTTACATGCAGATTATGCGTACATGATTCTGCATTCATGGTCTGGACGTGGGCTACTCCTTCCATGCGTTGGCTAGCCAAGAAATTACGCCTAATTAACAGGGATTTATTCCTCCATTATTGACCGAGTCCTGCACCAAGTTGACCTCTTCGTCAGCCACCCAGCTCTAGCACGGTATCGCGTCGCTGCGTCATCTGCTTTGCACCTTCACAACCGCGGCTGCAGTTCACTCGGACGGGCGGAAACACTTGGATGAGGCGTCTGCTCGGATAGGCCTCACTCAACCATGAGGTCGCGGGGTTCACTCGACCGGTCCTCAAACGCAATGACCATGACCACTGCATTTAACCAGTCTGCGGCTCGACTCCATGCGGCAAGCACACTGGTGGATTCGTCTCCTTCAGTGAACGCGGCGACAGGTCAGGGCGACCCTCGACTGTGACATCTGCTTCCTCTCGCTCAAGGCGCCTTCGACCTTCCTGTGGAGGTTCACTCGACCGCCACGTGCATCACCACTCCACGGACGTGTCAACTTCCTTTGGATGCCCCGCACGTCACCATTCAGCGGGACGCGTCTACTTCACTCGGACACCCCGCGCGTCGCCACTCCACGGGACACGCGTCTATTGCACTAGGATGCCCCGTGCATCGACACTCTGCGGGACGCGTCTACACCACTCAGGTGCCCCGTGCGTCGCCGCTCGGCTGGGAACATCTTCATCAACTTGTCCGACTCAGCCTCCCTGTGCATAGCCACTCGGCTGGGCATGTCCTCATCACTCGGCCGCCCTGTGCGTCGCCATCGGTTGGTCACCTCATAACCACTCGGCCGCCCCACGCGTCGTCATCGGTTGGTCACCTCATAACCACTCGGCCGCCCCGCGCGTCGTCATCGGTTGGTCACCTCATAACCACTCGGCCGCCCTGCGTGTCGCCATCGGTTGGTCACCTCATAACCACTCGGCCGCACGGCGCATCGCCATCAGTTGGTCACCTCATAACCACTTGGCCGCCCCGCGCGTCGCCATCGGTTGGTCACCTCATAACCACTCGGCCGCCCCGCGCGTCGCCACTCGGTTGGTCACCTCATAACCACTCGGCCGCCCCGCGCGTCGCCATCCGTTGGTCACCTCATAACCACTCGGCCGCCCCGCGCGTCGCCACTCGGTTGGTCACCTCATCACCACTCGGCCGCCCCGCGCGTCGCCATCGGTTGGTCACCTCATAACCACTCAACCGCCCCGCGCGTCGCCACTAGGTTGGTCACCTCATAACCACTCGGCCGCCCCGCGCGTCGCCATAGGCTGGTCACCTCATAACCACTCGGCCGCCCCGCGCGTCGCCATAGGCTGGTCACCTCATAACCACTCGGCCGCCCCGCGCGTTGCCATAGGTTGGTCACCTCATAACTGTTGGGCCGCCCCGCGCGTTGCCATAGGCTGGTCACCTCATAACCACTCGGCCACCCCGCGCGTCGCCATAGGTTGGTCACCTCATAACCACTCGGCCGTCCCGCGCGTCGCCATAGGCTGGTCACCTCATAACCACTCGGCCGTCCCGCGCGTCGCCATAGGCTGGTCACCTCATAACCACTCGGCCGTCCCGCGCGTCATAACCACTCGGCCGCCCCGCGCGTCGCCATAGGCGGGTCACCTCATAACCACTCGGCCGCCCCGCGCGTCGCCATAGGCTGGTCACCTCATAACCACCCGGCCGCCCCGCGCGTCGCCATAGGCTCGTCACATCGTAACCACTCGGCCGCCCCGCCCGTCGCCATAGGTTGGTCACCTCCTAACCACTCGGCCGCCCAACGCGTCGCCATAGGTTGGTCACCTCATAATCACTCGGCCGCCCCACGCGTCGCCATCGGTTGGTCACCTCATCACCACTCGGCCGCCCCACGCGTCGCCATCGGTTGGTCACCTCATCACCACCCGGCCGCCCCGCGCGTCGCCATAGGCTGGTCACCTCGTAACCACTCGGCCGCCCCTCCCGTCGCCATAGGTTGGTCACCTCATAACCACTCGGCCGCCCAACGCGTCGCCGTAAGTTGGTCAGCTCATAATCACTCGGCCGCCCCACGCGTCGCCATCGGTTGGTCACCTCATCACCATTTGGCCGCCCCGCGCGTCGCCATCGGTTGGTCACCTCATCACCACTCGGCCGCCCCGCGTGTCGCCATCGGTTGGTCACCTCATCACCACACAGATTTTAACAGTTTTTTCTGAAATAATTGTTGTTGCTTATACTTGTAACCAAAATCCCCAGTGGGTGACTTAGCTGCGAATCTGTTTCGCCTAAGTTCAAGAAATCCTACCGAGTGATGAGTCAGCCTCTCACTCGGGGGCTTAGCTGCAAATCTGTTTCGCCAAAGTTCGAAAAATCCTACCAAGTGATGAGCCAGCCTCTCACTCGGGGGCTTAGCTGCAGTCCAGTACTCGCCTAAGTTTGAAAAAAATCCTACCGAGTGGAGAGCAAACCTCCCACTCGGCGGCTTAGCTGCAGTCCAGTACTCGCCTAAGTTTGAAAAAAATCCTACCGAGTGGAGAGCAAACCTCCCACTCGGGGGCTTAGCTGCAGTCCAGTACTCTCCTAAGTTTGAAAAAATCCTACCGAGTGAAGAGCAAACCTCCCACTCGGGGGCTTAGCTGCAGTCCAGTACTCGCCTAAGTTTGAAAAAAATCCTACCGAGTGAAGTGCAAACCTCCCACTCGGGGGCTTAGCTACAGTCCAGTACTCACCTAAGTTTGAAAAAAAATCCTACCGAGTGAAGAGCAAACCTCCCACTCCGGGGCTTAGCTGCAGTCCAGTGCTCGCCTAAGTGTTTGAAATCCTATCAAGTGGAGAGCAAGCCTCCCACTCAGAGGCTTAGCTGCAGTCCAAGGACTCGCCTAAGTAGCCAAAATCCGACTGAGACAAGAGCAAACCTCTAACTCAAGGAGCTGCATCACAAGTATAATATGCGCTCCATCCCTATCCGCAAAGACACCAAGACGAAGGTCGACTGTCACCATCGCCTTGTCACCACTCGGCCACTTGCGCGCCTTCAGACAGCTAAGTCATTTTACATCCTGTTATTTCCGTCTTCCCGAGTGTCCCGTAATTCACACATCACGTTCACTCGGAGGCCACACCACCGAGTGTACCTCTACGCTCGGCTGCTTATTTTCACATACTTGCTTAGTACTGGTTATGTGACTCACGAGTCCAGCTTCCATTTTTTGGATACATCATTCACGAACACCATGTGTCGTTCTTCATTTCGAGTTTGCATCGCTCCTCCAAGGCTGCAACTCAGTTGAAACACTACACTTCCATTTTATTTGAGCCAGTATTCCAATGAGTTCGGTCGGATCCGTCGCTTCGACAAGTTCGAATGGATCCTTCACTCTTTCAGACTCTTGCTGGTCAACCAGCAAGCCCCTTGCACTCCCAGCGGGTGTCTATGGGTGTTATTCACACAAATCATTTCAGCACACATCATATTTCCTCGAGAAATTATTTCGTTGGCTTGTGCCATTTTTACACAAGTTACGCGATTACGCAACGGCCCTATGCGCCAACTTCATCGCTGCTCGGACTCGGTCACCGTACCGGTCCTAGTGCACCACAACACCGGCCTTGTCGCTCTGTTGACTTCAAACACATCCAGCCAACCCCTCTGTGGAATCCTCTTCATCTAATCAATGATATAGACCCCGCTAGGCATGAGACAGATAAGTCCCTTTTAAATTAAACTTCACACTTCACTCCTTTGCGAGTTTGCCTCTTTTGAGCATCACTCGGAAGCTTCTCCTCATCTTTACCCGAGTCTGACTCGATGAATTACAAATTATCCATTCAACACTATATTTCTCGTATTTCAACATGTCCGTTGTCGAAGCCTCTAGTATGCTCGGGGGCTACACCACACTCGGGGGCTGCATCTCATTTGGAATGACACTCTCCTGAGTAGTCGAGTACTTCATCACCAGTCAGATCCTTCACTTCAACAAGTGCATTCGATCCGCCACTTTGACAAGCTTTATAATCACCTAGACGCTGTGCGCGCCATCTTCATTCCTACTCAAACTCGGTTTTCACGCCGGTCTTGTTGCGTCGCAACCACACTACATCAACCTCATCGCTACATTAGCTTCGAAAGCATCTGGCTAATTCCTTCGAAGACCATTTCAGCCACTTGGCTGGACACATAGTCCTTCACTCGACCACCTCGCGCATCCTCACTCGGCCATCCCGCACGTCACCACTCAGTTGTACATGTCTTCACCACTTGGCTGCTCCACACGTCGCCTCTCGGTTGTGCATGCCTTCACCACATGGCCGCCCCGCGTGTCACAACTTGGCTGGACACGTAGTCCTTCACTCGGCCACCTCGCGCATCCTCACTCGACCGCCCCACGCGTCGCCACTTGGTCGTGCACGTCTTCACCACTCGGCCGCCCCGCGCGTTGCCACTCAGTTGTGCACGTCTTCATCATTCGACCACCTCGCACATCATGACTCGGCCGCTCCACGCGTCGCAACTCGGTTGTGCACGTCTTCACCAATCGACCGCCCCACGCGTCATCACTCGGTTGTACACATCATTGCCCCTCGGACACCTCGCGCGTCTCCATCATTTGGACATGTCTTTACCTCTACACCCCCAGCATAGGAACGACTAAGTTGCTCATATGATCAAACCTCATATCAGACTCTGTAGCAAGATTACCTCTTTCGAGCATCACTCGGGGGCTACACACAGCCGTTGGCCATGCTGCCCTCAGGGGTTATGCCCATTCGATCAACCCATTGATCGCATCAGGAATATCTTTCTGATCATACATGCTCGTTCCGCCGAAAATCTATAAGGGTAGTACTGTCCACTCGGACAATCGCCCAAATCATATCTTGAAGTCATCTTCAGACTGCAAAAGGGTGAAAACGACGCTCCTCTACGGATACACTTGGACATTATCCTAGACTCCAAGGCGTCAGTTTCACAAACTTGGACTCAAAGATGGCATGTGCTGATGTTCCCCCAGGATAATAAGTGGCATCTCTCCGGAGAGTCAGCCCACACACTAGCCTCGTCACTCGGGTTTCATGGCACGTCCATGTCAAACAAACACTAGCCTCGCCACTCGGGTTTCATGGCACGTCCATGTCAGACCACTAGTCTATCTCCTCCGGGAGACATACGAGTGCCGCCAAGTTTTTCCTTGCAGTCATCATACTCCGATCAGTCGGCAAGCACATCCACTCGTACAAATACCCCTTTCATGCAAAAGGGTGAAAATGAAGCTCCAATGCGGATACAATGTACTCTTACAAATACCCCTTTCACGCAAAATCTAACGGTAGAAGTACTAATGGAAAGATTACTCCCTGGAGTGTCCAGCTTTTTTCTACAGTCGGCAGTTTCAAAGCCGAATTCATTCACCGTGCCAAGAGCACGAAGATTCACCTGCTTGACCGAGTTCCAGGCTGAATTTATTCCGTGCCGAGTGCACGAAGAACATTCCGACTGACTCAGCTCCAGGCTGAGCTTATTTACCATGTCAAGCACCTGAAGATGCATCCGATTGACTCAATTTCAAACTAAAAGATATTTACCGTGTCGACTGCGTGGAGGTTTACCGGGAGACTTAAACCCTCTGCCCGACTCATCTAGTCCGACAGAGGCTGGGAGACTACACCCAGCGGGTGCACTCAGCGTGCCCCCACTGGAAGAGAACTCAGAAAGAAACATTTTGCTCGATGCAAAACCAGCTCCAGAATTACTCGACCTCCGAGTCAGAGAAGAACAAGTTCGATCAGTACCTTCTAAGAAGAGTTTTAGTTCTCTCAGACCCCCACTGACTGCCCGCAGTCGACGGCGGTCTCGAGACTACACCCAGTGGGTGCACTCAGCGTGCCCCCACTGGAGTAATCTCCACTTGGTACGGCCTGACCAGTCCGAGTGATGAACAACAACAAAAAAGACAGGCTCTAAGACTCCCGCCGACTGTTGGTATCCACTCGGAACGGTCCGCCCGGTCCAAGTGACGGCCAAACAACAACAAAAAAGACAGGCTCTAAGATTTCCGCCGACTGCCTGCACTCGACGGCAGTCTCTGGGACTACACCCAGTGGGTGCACTCAGCGTGCCCCCACTGGAATGGTATCCACTCGGAACGGTCCGCCCGGTCCGAGTGACGGCCAAACAACAAAACAAAGATACGTTCCAGGCGTGAAGAAATTCCGAGTAATTAGTTACTCAATGCAGGACCAGCTCCAAATCACAACAAAAAAATTGCTATAAGGTGAGTTTAACGCTCCTCCGTGGACCCGTTTGAGCTCATTTCACTCGAACACCATACTGTCTGGAATCCGTCAGGGCAACATGCGGAGATAAGATCGCCGGGTGACCAGAGGGAGTTCATAAGTGCCTCCGCAACACTCGACTCATCTGGGAATTCACCTCGACTCGACCTGCTCAACCTCGACCGATTCGGGGGCTAATGACGAGGACATGTATTAGGGGTAGGGTAACAGGCCTGACCTAAAGGCCCTACCCATGGACATCGTATACTTTGTACTGGGCCCCTGGGCCAGATCACCATCCAGATGTACCGCAACTTGAAAGTCACTCGGACGGCGACAACCACTCGGAGCACGGCACTTCACTCAACGAGCTCATTCCACTCGACCGTGTAACTCACTCGGATATGCAAAGACCAATAGTCAGCATTACGGTTTTGTAGTGGGCAGGCATTATGGCATTGATGCTCCACCGTGTAACATAATGGGTGAGGGGGTGGCGCACTCTATATAAGCCACCCCCCACCACTAGACTAGGGGGGCCTTTTCTTCCACCTCTCTCTCTATCGAACCATTAGTCTCAGGACATAGCTCAGGCATGGAGATCCGCTCTCCCCTCTCTCTCTCTCTCAAACACACATTGTAATCTCTGGATACATACTCAGATAAAACAAAGCCTCTCTGGAGCACGAGACGTAGGGTTGTTATCTCCACCGTGAGAGGCCCGAACTCGCTAAAACCACTGTGTCACCCATTTGCATCTCGACAGATCATGATCCTTTATCCTACCCCTCTCTTATTGTCGGAATAGTTCCCACGACAGCAGTGGCGTAGAAGGTAGCAGTAGCAGATAGGAGGAGCAGAAGCAACAAGCGAAAGGAGCAACAAGCAGCAGCGCACAAAGGAGCAACAACAGCGGGAGCAGCACACGGGCGTGGGCGAGCGGGTGTGGCGCACACATGGACGGCGCGAGGCAGTAGCGGGCATCGGCTGGATGCACGAGTGGAGGTGTCCAAACGCACGCATCAAGGTGAGACGAATGGTTGCATCGACACTTGTTAGAGCGACCGGAATCAATGTCTATGACGACGAGCAGTGGCGGCACTGAGACAGCCTCGCCGACAATGAAGCTACCAGACACGGAGAGGAGCCAGAGGGAGTGGAGGCGGACCGGAATCTCATAGAGATGCCATAGGGGGTCGGTGAGGACGAGTGCGCCGTGTCGGCAACGGATCGGGTGATGGCGTGCGGTAGCCGAGGTCGGGAAGGAGGGCTCTATGGCGATCCAGCTTGCGATGCTCGCGTAGGCAACATGGAGGAATAAGTGCATCTCCGGGACATCCTTCCATCAGTCAGAAATGACACTAGCTGAGAGGACGAGGATGATGTGGCGATGATGGTCGTGGGTGACAGTTAAACCGAAGGGGTGGGACGAGGGGAACGAATGGGAGGACTAGGGTTTGCCGGGGGTGTCGAGCAGCTTTTTATCCACTATAGGGACTCGCTAGATGTTCGACACGTGCCACATTGGCATGTGGGCGGCCATCGCGAGTGTGCTGCCCCCAATGTTGGTGGGCTGGGCTACAGTGTGGTGATTCGAAGCCCAGTCCACGAGTGATTTTCTTTCTTTCCCTTTATTCTTTTGTGTTAAATTTCCAGTATCTATTTGCATTAAGTTGAGCCACCAAATGATTTTTGCTTTGAACAAAACTTGGCACATAATTCTAACACAATATCTTGAGATGGCACAAAAAGTTCGGGGCCAAAAGAAGTTGTCCAACCATTTTTAGAAATTGGAAAGGCCAATTTAATTGCTACTGGACCACTAAATTAATTCCGAGGGGCATTTTGGGAATTTAAATGTGGTTGGTTTGAACACGACAATGATCAGAGGAATTTATAGGATAATGTGAACATTTTAGTTTTACTATTTGAAGGAATAAATATTTGACTTGCATTTTAAATTTGAATTTGACTTTGATTTTTATCAAAGGGCAATTTGGCTTAGTAAATCTTGATGACATGGCACCATTAGTGTGAGGTCACTGTAGCATGACACTGCGGGTGTTACACTAAGCCATGTGCCTCAACAAGCCCAGCCCCGCACCCCCTCTCTCTCTCGCTGACGCCCCGACCCCACACGTCAGGGTCATCTGACTACAAAAAAAGACACATCCGTGACATTTTGGGTCGAACGAATTTTTTCCTGTCATGCTTATGACATTTCTGTGACGATAATTGTGACAAAACCCGGTATCATCATAGATGTGGTGGGCTCCTACTTCTATGACAAAAAATCATGACAAAAAATGGGCTTTTTGTCCTGGGCGGGCCGGAGACGCAGCTGCATGACATTCTTTGGGCCGTGCATGACGAAAAAAACATGGTAGAAGCGAGGGCGAGGAAACTATCGGGGAGTTCCCGGTTATAGTGGGTGGTCGGGGCCGAGCGATGCACGGAGGTTTGCGCGTTTCTCTCATACACGTACGCGTGTGTGTGCGAGGTATTGCGCTCTAACTGAACCCGAGCGAGGCTTTGGGCTCTAACTAAACCCGAGCGATTGCACTAGCTACGTTACTGAAGCCCGACCGATCCCTTGCTGTTAAATAAACCCGAGTGATTCCTTCGCTACTGCTGCTAACTGAAGCTGATCGATGCTACCTCTTGATGAACAGTGAGCGTTGTTGGGGTTGCGGGGTTGGATGAACAGTTCCCGGTGGGTGGTGGTGGGGGGGGGGGTTGGATGAACAGGACCCCGTGGTAGTAGAGGCCGTTGCCGCTGGATGAACAGGACCCTGATCGAGCTGGTTGGTGGTGGATGAACAGGACCCCACGGAGGGCTGGATGAACAGGACCTCATGGAGGGTTGGTTGAACAGTAGCCGGTGGAGGGCTGGATGAATAGTAGCCTGTGGAGGGGTGGTTGAATAGGACCCCGTGGAGAGGGCTGGTTGAACAGTAGCCGGTGGAGGAGCGGTGGAGGCTGGATGAAATAGAGCCCGTGGATGAACAGTCGCAGGTGGAGGCTGGAGGAGGTCGACGGTGGATGAACAGTAGCCCGTGGAGGCAGTCGACTGTGGAGATAAACAGTATCCCGTGGAGTCCCGTTTTGCCGTACGCCACACCCCTCCCGATGAACAGGACCCCCGTTTCGACCGTAGTGTTCCAACACAAGTCTGTTTCCTCCGTTTTGCGGTATGCCACACCCCTTTCGATCAACAGGACCCCGTTTGGACCGTAGGAGGTCCAAGAGAAGTCCATTTCCTCTATTTTGTGGTACGTCAGACCCCTCCCGATGAACAGGATCCCGTTTTGACCGTGGCCAATCGAACACAAGGCTGTTTCCTCCATTCTGTGGTACGCCATGCCTCGTTTCGATCGGTTGTTCCATCCAAGCCGGTTGGCTCACGATGAACACGACGATGCAATTTCTCTGTTCCAACCCAGCCATGTACACGAGCCCTGTCCGTACGTATGCGCGAGTAGGCGTTCGAGACCCCGCCCGTATGTACGTACGTGGCCGTATTTACTTTCTTATACCCTGGCTGTATGTACGTGCACATGCTATGTGCGCGCCTCTACTACGACACGTGCGCGCCTATACTATGACATGTGCCCTTCCTTACACAACCACGGTTCATCACTGCAGCCTGCAGACAGACCGATCGTATGTATGTACATGTTCGCAACTAGAATGACAACGGTACGTACACTTCGACCAGCTGGGTCCCGACTATCAGGAACTTCCTTGCATGTGAAGATGTAGCTGGTGGGTCCCAGTAGTCAGGGGGAAACATTTTTTTCGTGAAATACGGTGGCCCATCCGGTGGGTCCCTGTTGTCAGGTAGAGGAATCATTATTTTGCGCGTAATAAGGAGGCACTTCCTTGCTGCGGTCGTGGACCCAGTTGTTAGCCTCTCCACGTACAGTACTCTTCCGATGGAAGTCATTCCTTGACCACATTGACCACGCCGCGCTGAGAGCACCAAGGTGGTGGACGACAGCGAGGCCTAGGAAGGGGACGATGCGGAGCCGGGGAAGATGCGGCAGTGGATGCCCACACGGAGAGGAGTACGAGGGTTCACTGGTTCGATTTCGGTGTGAGGCTGCTGTCGCCATAGAATAACAGGGGGTGTGGGTGAGTAAAGGTATGGCATGTCCAGCGGTGGGAGTAGTAGGGGGTGGTGAGGCCTCCATGGCATCACAGCCGGCCACGCGAGGCAGGAGCTCGTGGCACGACCGACGCTGGTTTGGGCAGCTGGAGCAAGAAGACCAGAGGTTGAAGAAGCACTATGACCGTTGGATGGACATCATACAGTCACTGGATCTAGAATCGTTCATATTGACTAAGTTGACAAAGCCCTCCGTCCCCGTCAACTTAGTAGGCCCACAAGTCAGCCTCCCACTATGGTGGGTCCCAGCTAGTAGGGGGAGAATTTTTTTGCGTAATAAGGAGGCACTTCCTTGCGTGTGAAGATAAAGCTGGTGGGTCTGACCTGTCAGCGGGGGAATGTTTTTTCATGAAATACAGAGGCCCTTCCGGTGGGTCCCAGCTGTTAGGTGGAGGAATCATTATTTTGCGCGTAATAAGGAGGCATTTCCTTGTGTGCGACCGTGGACCCAACTGTCAGTCTCTCCACGTACAGTCCACTTCTGATGTATGTTGTTCGTTGACCATGTTGACCATGTCGCGCCGACCGCATCCTAGGTGGTGGATGACGGCGAGGCCCCGTACAACAATGAGCTGGAGATGGGAAGACGCGGGAGTGGAGTCGCAGACAGAGAGGTGTACGAGGGTTAACTGGTTCTGGTGCGGTGTGGTTCGACATTCGGTGGAGAAGAACAAGAGGTGTGGAGGGATGGCCTGGCCAATGGTGGGGTAGTGCTTCACAGCGAAGCATGCTAAGCAGAGCTACTAGTAGCAGGAGGCGGGAGCAGGTGGTCCCGGCGGCGCTGGAGGAAGAAGACGAGAGATTGAAGATGGATGTCGGTCGTTGGATGTAAATCCAATGGCTAACGATGTCAGAATCATTTGTTGACTAAGTTGACAATGACTTGCGTTGGCTTTGACCTATTGGCCCACATTTCAGCCTCCAAAAATGTGGCACATATTCAACCCATTTTTTCCAGAATTTATAGTCAATTTGATCTTTTTTTTAGAATTACAGTCCATTCGCTGGGCTGGGTGAACAAATAATGTAGCGTCTGTGCGGCCCATTTATTTTTTTCCTAAAAAATTATAGGCCATTTCTCGAAATAAATGATTTTGCTGGGCTGATTCTAATTATAATGTTAGGTTGGGCACAACAATGTTATCAAAAAATAAACAGGGGCTGATCATTTTGTTATAAATATATTTAAATAATAAGTGATTTATTATTACATTTGTCCTTAAATCTTACCAAGCTTTTGTACACAATCACCAGGATTTTCGTTGCCAAAAAAATCCAGGATTTTATTGTTAAGAAACTATTTTTATAAGTTAATAAGATGTGGGATATTGTTTTCTTACATATGTAAGTATCTATTAAATATATGATGACAATAACAATAATATATAATAACATATAAAATAATTTATATATATATAATGTAGTTAGAAGGGAAACATAAGTTGGACCAGACGTTCCTATTCTTATATGGAAAAATAGAACATACCTCTGTGTTTTCTTCAAAAAAATACATAACTTCGGCTGCCGATGTTTCAGGAAAAATAAAACCTCAGATGGGAGGTCCATAGGTCGGTTGATACATGAGGACCTCAAGAAAATACAGACCGGCATGTCGTGGGCCGCGCATGTTAAAAAAGAAAGCCTAGACGGGGCAGCCCACAACCCAACTGATACTTGCTGCCCCAGTGATAATAAATGATAGCTGCCAGCTCCCCGGCTTCGTTGCAAATTTATCTCCTTGAGTAACTACGTTGAAGCACCTAAAAAATGTAACTATATTGACAAACCCGTGGGCCCCAACGTCAGTATAGCATTAGGAGGAAGTATGTTTTTCAATGAGGCACTTGCTTGCGTACGGCCATAGACCTGGTGGGTCCCGACTGTCCACCTCTCCACGTACAGACCTCTCCAGATTCCTCTTGTTTGTTCAGCATGTTCACAATGGCAAACAGTGGCGCTGCGGCGAGTGCACAAAGACGCATGACGAGATCGAACGACCTAAGGCAGTGCCTTATTTGTACCGAAACTACTGAACTAGCCCAGTTGCCAAGTGACACTACCCGACCGTTGTTCCGCCCGGGTTCGATTCCACCTGATGCAGGGAAAATATCTCCAAATTTTTTGCCTCTGCCATTATTGACATGTGGGTCCCCACATTCATCTACACACAACATGTCCAACACTTGCCAAAACTTCGTCTCTCGTTTTCTCTGTTTTTCGCACACTTGACATTGTGTGGGCATTATGAAAATAGCATATCTTTTTGACTGTGCATCATATGAAGATGTGCTATGTATGAATGTTGATCAGCATGATGTTAACTAGCTGGTAGTTCCATTTTTGACCATGAATAAAACTTCCAACATGATGTTATCCCTGTTTGAAAAGGCCGTGTTAATATAAATGCTCTGCCTCTAAAAGTTGCAGTTTCTTATCTGAAACTGAAACTTGCAGTTTCTTCTCTGAGAATCATATTGTCTGCACTTTTATACTCCTATGAAACTACATTTTTTAGGTGCTAAAAATAGATCTCTAGAATTCATAAAATACTTCATATTCTGAATACTGCAAATCTGAAATTCAAAAGATATTCATATCTGAAAGTACTCTCAAAATACACAACACAATTCACAATTCACAACCTGCAAATACTGACAACCCTAAGCTCCTCCTAACAATTCACAACCTGCCCGACTATTGGGCTGGGGGGGGGGCAGTCCCCTCCTATTCCTCGGCGGCAGACAGCCGCCCCGTGAGACGATGTGAACGGCGAGGGAGAGGATGGCAGGGAAGGGTCGTCGGGCCAACTGCTTTTCTCCTCTTGCAGTTGGGTTCGGTCGACGAAGACTCCACCGGCTCACTCTAGCATGGCACCTTCACAAATGGCACCCTATAGATGCTCGATCCTTCAATCTCTGGTGGATGCTCCATCTGGGATCGATACTCCCACCACTGCTGCCTCATGATCGGATTCGGTGAATCTATTTGCTCCATGGCCCTGAGGAGTAGCTCTATGTACTCCCGCGCGACTCCTTTCGGGACTATCGCCGCCTTTTCGCTCTGTTGCATATATTTGGCCATGGATACCGCCGTCCCCGCTAGTTGGTCCTTGTTGTCAAACCAAGACTATGTCTCCAACATCCTAGCTAGCTTCACAAGGTTGCCGTCTGTGATCCTCACATATCGGTTGTACACCTCCATCAATCTACTTCTCCACAACACCTTCACTCGTCGGCAGTGGTTTTTGAATGGAAAAGGAGAGGAGCGGCGCTGGTTTTGGATTAGAATGGGAGAGGAGCAGCGCTGGTTTTGGATTAGAATGGGAGAGGTGAGGCGCTGGATTTTGATTGGAACAAGAGAGGATTGGCGGTGGTTTAAGAGGAGAGGAGCAGCGCCAGTCTTGGAAGTATTTTTTAGTTTCGCGTATTTTGGGTCAAAGTTTGACCACGTACTATATTTGACAAGCAAAATGTGAATGCATGTCACCAAAAATTGTATCGTTTGGTTCATATCTGAATGTACTTTCAAATTATATTATTTTTACAACATATAACATATATTTTATTTGTGAAAATCATGGTCAATTATGACCCAGAATAAAAGGGGGACTAGTTAATGTGGGGTCGCTTTCTTAATTGAAGGGTAAATTGATTTTGATTTTGATCCAGTCACAGCGCGCCGGCCCTCTCTTCCAATCCTAAATCACTGCCGCACGCTCCTCTCCCTTTTCTCCATTACAAAACCACCTGCTCTCCTCTCCATCATCTCCATTCCAAAACCACCGTCTCGCCTCTCCCTCTTCTCCATTGCAAAACCACTCCCTCACCTCTCCATCATCTCCATTCCAAAACCACCATCTCGCCTCTCCCTCTTCTCTGTTGCAAGACCACCATCTCTCCTCCCACCTTCCAAAGCTAGCACCAAACCACTCAGAAGGACATCTATGGAGAGGATGCAGCAGCGAATCGGGTAGATCGCCAGCGGCGACAGATGACCCACAAGTATAGGGGATCTATCGTAGCCTTTCCGATAAGTAAGAGTGTTGAACCCAACGAGGAGCAGAAGGAAATGATAAGCAGTTTTTCAGTAAGGTATTCTCTGCAAGCACTGAAATTATCGGTAACAGATAGTTTTGTGATAAGGTAATTTGTAACGAGTAGCAAGTAATAAAAGTAAATAAGGTGCAGCAAGATGGCCCAATCCTTTTTGTAGCAAAGGACAAGCCTGGACAAACTCTTATATGAAGGAAAGCGCTCGCGAGGACACATGGGAATTATCGTCAAGCTAGTTTTCATCACGTTCATATGATTCGCGTTCGGTACTTTGATAATTTGATATGTGGGCGGACCGTTGCTTGGGTACCGTCCTTACTTGGACAAGCATCCCACTTATGATTAACCCCCGTTGCAAGCGTCCGCAACTACAACAGATGTATTAAGGTAAACCTAACCATAGCATGAAACATATGGATCCAAATCAGCCCCTTACGAAGCAATGCATAAACTAGGGTTTAAGCTTCTGTCACTCTAGCAACCCATCATCTAATTATTACTTCCCAATGCCTCCCTCTAGGCCCAAACAATGGTGAAGTGTCATGTAGTCGATGTTCACATGACACCACTAGAGGGATGACAACATACATCTCATAAAAATATCGAATGAATACCAAATTCACATGACTACTAATAGCAAGACTTCTCCCATGTCCGCAGGAACAAACGTAACTACCCACAAAGCATATTCATGTTCATAATTCAGAGGGGTATTAATATGCATAATGGATCTGAACATATGATCTTCCACCAAGTAAACCAACTAGCATCAACTACAAGGAGTAATCAACACTACTAGCAACCCACAGGTACCAATCTGAGGTTTGGATACAAAGAATGGATACAAGAGATGAACTAGGGTTTGAGATGAGATGGTGCTGGTGAAGATGTTGATGGAGATTGACCCCCTTCCGATGAGAGGATCGTTGGTGATGACGATGGTGATGATTTTCCCCTCCCAGAGGGAAGTTTCCCCGACAGAACAGCTCTGCCGGAGCCCTAGATTGGTTCCGCCAAGGTTCCGCCTCGTGGCGGCGGAGTTTCGTCCCGAAAGCTTGCCTATGATTTTTTCCTCGACGAAAGATTTGGTATAGCAGAAGATGGGCATCGGAGGGCCACCAGGGGGCCCATGAGGCAGGGGCGCGCCCAGGGGGTAGGGCGCGCCTCCCACCCTCGTGGCCAGGGTGTGGGCCCCCTGTGGAACTTCTTTCACCCAATATTTTTTTTTATTCTGGAAGTAACTTCTGTGAAGTTTCAAGACTTCTAGAGCTGTGCAGAATAGGTTTCTAATATTTGCTCCTTTTCCAGCCCAGAATCCCAGCTGCCGGCATTCTCCCTCTTCATGTAAACCTTGTAAAATAAGAGAGAATACGCATAAGTATTGTGACATAATGTGTAATAACAGCCCATGATGCAAGATGGACGTATCAACTCCCCCAAGCTTAGACCTTGCTTGTCCTCAAGCGAAAGCCGAAATCGAAAAATATGTCCACATGTTTAGAGATAGAGGTGTCGATAAAAATAAAATACAGACATGAGGGCATCATGATCATTCTTAGAACATCAACATATATATATTGTCATATGATCTCTTATGCTAACGTAACATTTCAATCGCAATTTCAAGTATGAATCATAAACTTCATTGATAACTAACAAACTCTAATCTCGGTCATTGAGGCAATTGCAATTTATCATAACATAGGAAAGAGTCAATATAAGAGCTTTTCAACAAGTCCACATACTCAACTATCATTTAGTCTTTCATAATTGCTAACACTCACGCAATATTTATGGATATGGAGTTTTAATATGGAGTTTTAAATCGGACATAGAGAAAGATAGGGGCTTATAGTTTTGCCTCCCAACATTTTACCTCAAGGGTAATGTCAACAATAATATATCAGGATGTTTCCAACACATTGTGCTTGCCAAAGGATAAAATGTAAAAAAGAAAGGTGAAGCTCACCATGACTCTTTGCATGGAGTATAAGACAAGAATAAAAGATAGGCCCTACGTAGAGGGAAGCAGAGGTTGTCATGCACTTTTATGGTTGGATGCACAAAATCTTAATGCGAAAGAACATCACTTTATATTGCCACTTGTGATATGGACCTTTATTATGCAGTCCATCGCTTTTATTTCTTCCATATCACAAGATCGTATAAAGCTTATTTTCTCCACACTAATAAGTCATACATATTTAGAGAGCAAATTTTATTGCTTGCACCGATGACAACTTACTTGATGGATCTTACTCAATCCATAGGTAGATATGGTGGACTCTCATGGCAAAACTGGGTTTATGGATATTTGGAAGCACAAGTAGTATTTCTACTTGGTGCAAAGGATTGGCTAGCAAGAGAGGGAAAGGCAAGATCAACATGTTGGATGATCCATGACAATATAATTTATCTCAAATGTAAGAAAACATAACCCATTACGTTGTCTTCCTTGTCCAACATCAACTCTTTAGCATATCATACTTTAATGAGTGCTCACAATCATAAAAGATGTCCAAGATAATATATTTATATGTGAAGACCTCTCTTTCTTTATTACTTCTTATTAATTGCAACGATGACCAAAACTTCGTTTGTCAACTCTCAACAACTTTTATTCATCATACTCTTTATATGTGAGCTCATTACTCTCCATAAGATCCATATGATCTCTTTATTTCTTCTCTTTTATTTTATTCCCTCAAGATCATAGCAAGGTAATCAAACCGTTGACTCAACACTAATTTTATTATATATAGCTCATGGACTCGATTACATAGAAGGATCATAAAGCAAAAATCACAACTAGATCATACTAAAACTTTATTCTACTAGATCAAGATATTATCAAAAGGATCAAACTAAGAAAAACGATAAAGGTAAAAGTGATGGTGATACGATACCGGGGCAATCCCCAAGCTTGGCATTTGCCAAGGGGAGTGCCCATACCCGATGTGATTATATCTCTTTTGTCGGTGAAGGAGATGGAGTTGTTGATGATGTAGGATTGTCGTCCCTCTTCCAAGGCATAGGCTCACCATCATAGAAGGATGATAGAGTCTCTGGAATCCTCAAATCTGCAGCCAAACTCATCCTCTTGAATCTATATTCACACTAACAATTTTGATTTTGCAGGTCATAGATCTGGGCTTGGAGGTGCTCGATTTTCTCATGAAGCTTGAAGATGGCCTCCCCAATGTCCTTGGCGTCTAACTTGTGGTTGTTGGTGAACTCCGTGATCATTATGTGATTGGAGTCGAGTCCACACTCCACCATCTCCTGACACTTGAAAACTAGTTGCTCCATTGCATCGAGCCTTGTCTCCACGCTTCCGGTTCTCCTTGGTCCCTCAACATCACGGATGTGCAACAACCCCTCACGCATCTCAATGGTTTGAGGGTGTTGCAACACCTATGCAAGGTAGAGGTTGATGACCTTCTCGAAGAACTTGTCCTTGGGGGCACTTGAAGATGACATGGCGACCTAGATCTGTCAGAAAAACACCTCGAAACAAAGACAAGAGATGTTTGCGTGATACGGTGGTCAAAACCTTCGGGAGATTATATAATGAATTCTTACCGACCAAAAGAAGTATCGTGCAAGAAAACGGAGTCCGGAGGGCACACGAGGTGCCCACGAGGCAGGGGGCGCGCCCAGGGGGTAGGGCGCGCCCTCCACCCTCGTGGAGGCCTCGTGTCCTTTCTGGGCTGCTTCTTATTTTCCTAATTTCTTAAATATTCCAAAACGGAGAAAAATTGCCATTAGAACTGTTTTGGAGTCGGTTTACTTACCGTACCACGTACCTATCCCTTTTCGGAGTCTGAAACGTTCCGGAAAGTGTCCCTTATGTATTCCTCTGGGGTTATGGTTTCAATAACATTAGTTTCAACATTTATAGGATTACCTGAGATATAATGTTTGATTCTTTGACCGTTCACCACCTTCGGATTTGTGCCCTCGAAGTTGTTGATTTTTATGGCACCAGAACGATAGACCTCCTCGATGACGTAAGGACCTTCCCATTTAGAGAGAAGTTTGCCTGCAAAAATTCTTAAATGAGAGTTGTATAACAGTACATAATCACCTACGTTAAACTCATGCTTTTGTATCCTTTTATCATGCCATCTTTTAACTTTTTCTTTAAACAACTTGGCATTTTCATAGGCCTGGGTTCTCCATTCATCAAGTGAGCTAATGTCAAATAGCCTCTTTTCACCGGCAAGTTTGAAGTCATAGTTGAGCTCTTTGATAGCCCAATATGCCTTATGTTCTAATTCAAGAGGTAAGTGACATGCGTTACCATAAACCATTTTATACGGAGACATACCCATAGGATTTTTATATGCAGTTCTATATGCCCATAATGCATCATCAAGTTTCTTGGACCAATTCTTTCTAGATCTATTAACAATCTTTTGCAAAATTAATTTAAGCTCTTTGTTGCTAAGTTATACATGACCACTAGACTGTGGGTGATAAGGAGATGCAATTCTATGATTAACATCATACTTAGCAAGCATTTTACGAAAGGCACCTTGAATAAAATGTGAACCACCATCAGTCATTAAATATCTAGGGACTCCAAACCTCAGAAAAATAAATTCTTTAAGCATATTAATAGAGGTGTTATGATTAGCACTACTAGTTGGAATAGCTTCTACCCACTTAGTAACATAATCAATAGCAACTAAAGTATGTGTATACCCATTAGAGGAAGGAAATGGTCCCATATAATCAAAGCCCCAAACATCAAATGGTTCGATAACGAGTGAATAATTCATAGGCATTTCTTGACGTCTACTAATATTACCAATTCTTTGACATTCATCACAAGATAAGACAAACTTACGGGCATCCTTGAAGAGAGTAGGCCAATAAAAACTGGATTGCAATACCTTATGTGCAGTTCTGTCTCCAGCATGGTGTCCTCCATAAGCCTCAGAGTGACACTTGTGTAGGATCTGTTCCTGTTCATGCTCAGGTACACAACGCCTAATAATACCATCTGCTCCTTCTTTATAAAGATGTGGGTCATCCCAAAAGTAATGTCTCAAATCATAGAAAAAATTCTTCTTTTGCTGGTATGTGAAACCAGGTGGTATAGATTTAGCAACAATGTAATTAGCATAATCAGCATACCATGAAGCAGTATGAGAAGCATTTATGACATTTAATTGTTCATCGGGGAAGCTATCATCAATAGGTAGTGGGTCATCAAGAACATTTTCTAACCTAGACAAGTTGTCTGCAACGGGGTTCTCACCTCCCTTTCTACCAATAATATGCAAATCAAATTCTTGTAGCAAGACAACCCATCTAATAAGTCTAGGTTTAGCATCTTTCTTTTCCATAAGGTATTTAATAGCAGCATGATCAGTGTGAATAGTTACTTTAGAATCAACAATATAAGGTCTGAACTTATCAGAAGCAAAAACAACTACTAAAAATTCTTTTTCAGTAGTAGCATAATTTCTCTGGGCATTGTCTAGAGTTTTACTAGCATATGGGATGACATTCAACTTCTTATCAACTCTTTGACCCTGAACAGCACATACAACATAATCACTAGCATCACACATAATTTCAAAAGGTAAATTTCAATCAGGTGGTTGAACAATAGGTGCAGAAATCAAAGCTTTCTTAAGTATTTCAAATGCTTCTACACAATCGTCATCAAAGACAAAAGGAATATCTTTTTGTAATAGGTTAGTCAGAGGCCGATAAAATTTTGAGAAGTCCTTGATGAACCTCATATAAAAACCAGCATGACCAAGGAAACTTCTTATACCTTTGATGTCCTTGGGACACGACATCTTTTCAATAGCATCAACTTTAGCTTTATCAACTTCAATTCCTCTTTCAGAAATTTTACGCCCCATGATAGTACCTTCATTAACCATAAAGTGGCACTTCTCCTAGTTCAAGACAAGATTAGTTTCTTCACATCTCTGCAAAACTCAATCAAGGTTGCTCAAGAAATCATGAAAAGAGGATCCATAAACGGAGAAATCGTCCACGAAAACCTCACAAATCTTTTCACAAAAGTCAGAGAATATAGCCATAATGCATCTTTGAAAGGTAGCAGGTGCCTTACATAAACCAAAAGGCATACGTCTATAAGCAAAAGTACCGAAAGGGCAAGTAAAAGTGGTCTTTGCTTGATCATCAGCTGACACAGGTATTTGAGAGAAGCCAGAGTAACCATCTAGAAAGCAAAAATGTGTATGTTTGGATAATCTTTCTAGCACTTGATCAATGAAAGGAAAAGGGTAATGATCTTTTTAGTAGCTTTATTCAATTTGCGGAAATCAATTACCAACCTATAACCTATAATAATTCTTTGTGGAATCAATTCATCTTTATCATTAGGAACGACAGTAATACCTCCCTTCTTAGGGAGACAATGGACAGGACTTACCCACTGACTATCAGCAACAGGATAAATTATACCTGCCTCAAGGAGCTTTAATATTTCCTTTCTTACCACTTCTTTCATCTTAGGATTTAGCCGTCGTTGGTGATCAATAACTGGTTTGGCGTCTTTTTCCAAATTTATTTTGTGTTGACATAGAGTGGGACTAATGCCCTTAAGATCATCAAGAGTATATCCAATAGTAGCACGGTGCTTCTTCAGAGTTTTCAATAATCTCTCTTCTTCATGCTCTGAAAGGTTAACACTAATAATAAAAGGATATATCTTCTTTTCATCAAGATAAGAATATTTAAGAGTATCAGGCAATGGTTTAAGCTCAAACACGGGATCACCCTTGGGTGGAGGAGGACCCCCTAGGATTTCAATAGGCAAGTTGTGTTCCAGAATAGATCCCTGTTTAAAGAATACTTCATCTATTTCCCTTCTTTCATTCATGAACATATCATTTTCATGGTCTAGCAAATATTGTTCTAAAGGATCAGTAGGAGGCACAACAATAGAAGCAAGACCAATAATTTCATCTTTATTAGGCAATTCCTCATCACGGGGTTATCTACGAAACTTAGCAAAATTAAAATCATGAGACATATACCCTAAACCAACAGAAACAATATCCTTATTGCACTCTATCTTAGCATTAACAGTATTCAAGAAGGGTCTACCAAATATAATGGGACAAAATCTATCTTGTGGGGAACCAAGAACAAGAAAATCAGCAGGATATTTAAACTTCCCACACAAGAATTCAACATCTCTAACAATCCCAATTGGTGAAATAGTATCTCTATTGGCAAGCTTAATGGTGACATCTATATCTTTTATCTCAGCAGGTGCAATATCATGCATAATTTCTTTGTATACGGAATGAGGTATTACACTTGCACCAGCACCCATATCACATAAGCCATGATAGCAATGATCTCCTATTTTGACAGAAATAACAGGCATGCCTACAACAGGTCTATGTTTATTTGTAGTACCATGTCTAGCAATTCTAGCAGTCTCATCACATAAGTAAATAACATGCCCATCAATATTATCGGCCAAGAGATCTTTAACCATAGCAATATTAGGTTCGAATTTAACTTGCTCAGGGGGTTTGTGTGTCCTAATATTTCTTTTGTTGACTACAGTTGAAACTTTAGCATGATCCTTTATTCTAACAGGGAAAGGTGGTTTCTCAACATAAGCAGTAGGAACAACAAAAGGTGATAGTCTTTTCTTCAAATTTAATAGGTGCAACTACTTTTACTTCAATGGGAGGATTATATTTAAAACACTTATCCTTAGGGAGATCAACATGATTAGCAAATGATTCACAAAAGGAAGCTACTATCTCAGAGTCAAGTCCATATTTAGTGCTAAATTCACAAAATGCATCGGTATCCATAAAGGATTTAACACGATCAAACTTAGGTGTTATACCTGACTCCTTACCTTCGTCGAGGTCCCAATCTTCAGAGTTGCGTTTAATTCTTTCCAATAAATCCCATTTGAATTCAATAGTCTTCATCATAAAAGATCCAGTACAAGAAGTATCGAGCATGGAGCGATTACTGAGAGAAAGCCGAGCATAAATTTTTTGAATAATCATTTTTCTTGAGAGATCATGATTGGGGCATGAATATAACATTGACTTAAGCCTCCCCCAAGCTTGAGCGATGCTTTATCCTTTGGGAGGCCAAAAATTATATATATAATTACGATCACAATGAACAAGATGCATAGGATAAAACTTCTGGTGAAATTCCAATTTCAATCGCTTGTAGTCCCATGATCCCATATCATCACATAGCCTATACCATGGCACTGCATCTCCCTTCAAAGATAAAGGGAAGACCTTCTTCTTGATAACATCATCGGGCATACCTGCAAGCTTAAATAATTCACAAACTTCATCCACATAGGTTAAGTGTAAATCGGGATGCAATGTTCCATCTCCTGCAAAAGGATTAGCTAGCAGTTTCTCTATCATACCCGAAGGAATTTCAAAGTAAACATTTTCAGTAGGTTCAATAGGTTGAGGAGCAACTCTTTGCTCTACTGGCAGGGGTGAAGATACCCTGAACAAGCCCCTCAAAGGATTATCTTCCATAGTAACAAGTGACAGTAAATCCAATCTATCCATCTGTACTGTTTTCATGCATGATTAAACAAGTTAACTTGATGTTTAATGCAGAACAAGATAAAACACTTTAAAGGGCCATGTATGAGTTTGAAATTTGAATCTTTGGTTCAAATTGGTTCAAACCCTTCTGGTCTTAGTTGCATTAGCCCAACACACTCATATTGCCATGTTTCATGCATGCATCATATTGTCGCACATTGTTTTGTGATGGTTGTGTATCGGTGTTCTTTGCGGCAGGTTCTGCCTTCGAGGAGTATCGTGATTACCCTAGCGAAGAACCATATCAGTGCATCGAACCATCAGGCAAGCAACCAACCATTTGATCATATCGATACAATCCCATGTTCTCGCTCTTGCTCTCTTTTACTGCATTAAGACAACGTGTTTCAAACTGCTGTGTGCTGCGGTAGTTGAACCCATTTCCTCTGCATGACCTGTCATTGCCACAGTAACTAGATGAAACCCACTAGCATGTGTAGGAGTTGTTTGAGCCATATGTATGTGTTATTCCTACCTTGCTATGCCTGCTATGCTTAGAGTCGTGTCAGGTCTGGTTCATCTGGGTGATGGGCTAGAGTGAAATGATTATGTCGGTCATGAGAGTGATGTGGTGAACACGATTTGGTAAAGGTATTGATGAGAGGCCATGTAGGAGTACATGGTGGGTTGTTTCATTGAAGCCGACCTTAAGCACTGGGATCTGTATGTGTGATTTAAGATACAGCTACTACCATGCATTGGGCCCTGAAATATGACCCCGCTCGACTGCTTATTCACCCTAGTCCTCTGTCCAGGAGTTGCAAGTAGTTTCTGGTGTTTGTAGCCTACTGGAGGCTGTGGACAGCGCTGACCATAGGGGTGGGCTGTGATGCGGTAGGTACGTGGCCGGGTATGCCGGGCACCCGTTAGGTGTCTCGGAACCCTGTTCACATCGTTTGGGGCTGTGAGCGAAACCTCGGCCGGATCTCCTCATGGATGGAACCCGAATAGGCGATAAATCTGGACTAGAGACTTAGGTGTTTAGGTAGGTCGTGGTCTACACCCACGTCGGCTTTCGCTTGAAGTCTGTCGAGCACATGTCGTGTGCAGACGCTAAGTGGTGGAAAACATGTATGAAGAAGTACACCCCTGCAGGGTTAACATGATCTATTCGGATAGCCGCGTCCGCGGTAAAGGACTACTTGGTTGCCTATACAGTTCATAGACAAGTAAATAGAAACTACTAAAAGCCTCAAGATATGTGTGAGTGCCGAGGATGGCTCTTCCGTAGGAAGACGGAGGTGGATCCTCGGTAGTGTATTGAAGTGGTGAGTAGTGGACTCGTGTGCGCAAAACCATTTCAAGTTGGAGTCTCGTAGGATAGCCTAGCCAAGAGTCAAAGCTGGCTTGCTGCAATAACCCCACCAACCCTTCTTGATAATGTGCATGTATGTAGGATCTAATGTAAGTCTTGCTGAGTACCTTTGTACTCATGTTGCTATAATTTACATTTTTATAGAAGACGCTGCAACCCCTTCTGATGGGTTCTTCGTAGACGTTGACATCAATGAGTAGGCTAAGGCCCAGGTGGTGATCCTGAGCTTGTGAAGGACCACGTAGTATAGCTAGGCTTTCCAAGCCTCTTTTATTTTACTAGTTGTCTGTACTCAGACAAGTTACTTCCGCTGCTGGTTTGTATGACTGTATGACTTGAATGCTGGGTCGTGTGACCCGTACCTATGTGTATGTTATGTATGGCTCTATGAGCCTTAAATAAAGTACTTGTGTCGTAGAGTCATGTTGTGATGCCTTGTTGTATTTGCACATATCGAGCATATTGTGTGTATGATTGAAATGCTTGGTATGTGTAGGATCTGACTATCTAGTTGTTTATCTTTAGTAGCCTCTCTTACCGGGAAATGTCTCCTAGTGTTACCACTGAGCCATGGTAGCTTGCTACTGCTCCGGAACACTTAGGCTGGCCGGCATGTGTCCTTCTTCGTTCCTGTGTCTGTCCCTTCGGGGAAATGTCACGCATTGAGTACCGGAGTCCTGTTAGCCCGCTACAGCCCGGTTTACCGGAGTCCTGCTAGCCCAGTGCTACAGCCCGGACCCACTTGCTGATGACCGACACGTTCGTTGCTGGGTCATGGATGTCTGTCCCTGTAAGTCTGTGCCACTTTGGGTTTACGACTAGCCATGTCAGCCCGGGCTCCTTATCATATGGATGCTAGCGACACTATCATATACGTGTGCCAAAAGGCGCAAACGGTCCCGGGCAAAAGTAAGACGACACCCGTGGGAATACCGTGCGTGAGGCCGCAAAGTGATATGAGGTGTTACATGCTAGACCTATGTGGCATCGAGTCGGGGTCCTGACAGTAGTCGTCATCGACAGTGGCGTCTGGCTCCTAGACTCCATCGTCTGGTCGCAGCAATCGGGTATAGGAAGGGGGGAAAGGGGGGAGCAAAGCAACCGTGAGTACTCATCCAAAGTACTCGCAAGCAAGGAGCTACACTACATATGTATGCATTGGTATCAAATGGATTAAGGGTATCATATGTGGACTGAACTGCAGAATGCCAGAATAAGAGGGGGATAGCTAGTCCTTTCGAAGACTACGCTTCTGGTAACCTCCATCTTGCAGCAGAAGAAGAGAGTAGATGGTAAGTTCACCAAGTAGCATCGTGTAGCATAAACCTAACCGATGATCCTCCCCTCGTCGCCCTGTGAGAGAGTGATCACCGGTTGTATCTGGCAATTGGAAGGGTGTATTTTATTAAGTATCTGGTTCTAGTTGTCATAAGGTCAAGGTACACTTCCAAGTCGTCCTGTTACTGAAGATCATGGCTATTCGAATAGATTAACTTCCCTGCAGGGGTGCACCACATAACCCAACACGCTCGATCCCATTTGGCCGGACATACTTTTCTAGGTCATGCCCGGCCTCGGAAGATCAACACGTCGCAGCCGTACCTAGGCACAATAGAGAGGTCAGCACGCCGGTCTAAATCCTATGGCGCAGGGGTCTGGGCCCATCGCCCATTGCACACCTGCACGTTGCGTACGCGGCCAGTGAGCAGACCTAGCAACCTCCATTACAAAGGAAGTTGCGTTACGCGATCCAACCCGGTGTGCGCCGCTCAGTCGCTGACGTCACGAAGGCTTCGGCTGATACCACGACGTCGAGTGCCAGTAGCCAGACTCAGATCAAATACCAAGATCTCGTTAAGCGTGTTATTTTGATATAACCACGGACGCCGACCAGGGCCAGGCCCACCTCTCTCCTAGGTGGTCTCAACCTGCCCTGTCGCTCCGCCACAAAGTAACAGTCGGGGGCTGTCGGGAACCCAGGCCCACCACTACCGGATGGAGCCACCTGCCCTTTCAGCCCCCATCTCTGAACATTATCATAAGTAATGTAACAGTATAAGTATATATCATATGGCCGTGATCACCTCCCGAGTGATCACGGCCCGATAGTATAGCATGGCAGACGGATAAGAATGTAGGGCCACTGATGATAAACTAGCATCCTATACTAAGCATTAGGATTGCAGGTAAAGGTAACAACAGTAGTAGCAAGGACAGGCTATGCATCAGGATAGGATTAACGAAAAGCAGTAACATGCTACACTACTCTAATGCAAGAAGTAGAGAGAAGACTAGGCGATATCTAGTGATCAAAGGGGGGGGGGGGCTTGCCTGGTTGCTCTGGCAAGAGAGAGGGGTCGTCAACACCGTAGTCGTACTGGGTAGCAGCGGCATCAGTCTCGGTGTCTAGCGAGAGAAGAGGGGGAAGAAACAATAAATATTAAGCAAACCGATGCATGACGATGCGTGACACGACAAAGCGTGATGCAAGATGTGCCCTAATGCGGTATGAGGTGGTACCGGTGAAGGGGGAAACATCCGGGAAAATATCCCCGGTGTTTCATGTTTTCGGACAGACAAACCGGAGGGGGGAAGTTGCGTGTTCGCTATGTTAGGGATGCGTGGCGGACGAATAGGCTGCGTATTCGGATTCGTCTCGTCGTTCTGATCAACTTTCATGTACAAAGGTTTTTCATCCGAGTTACGATTTATTTTATATGATTTTCTAAAGTTTTAAACAATTTCTGGAATTTACTGAATTAATTTTAATTCGAAAAAGCAGTAAAAATGCTATGTGCACACACTGAAGTGTACACAGCAGGGTGCTATAGCGGCTGAGATGTGGGCCTGTTGACTGAGATGGCCAGTCAAATGTTTGAAAGGTCAAAGGATAAATAGTGCCCTGGGCCCCGGATGTCATAGACTACACCTAGACAAATAAATAAAATTATCCTAATCAAATGAGGCCCAGATGGCATCTACACGTTAGGCTAGTTAATCCTAAAGCTAACCTGCCTCTAATTAAACAAGTCAGCCATGCTGGGCAGTAGCATAGCCGGCTCTACATGGCTGGCTCACATGCACGGCCATAGCCATGCAGCAGCAGCCGCCAGCGGCATTAGTAGGAAGCAGCAACAGGTAGTAGTGGCAAAAAGCAGCAACGGCTGCGGCTAGGATCAGCAGTAGAGAGCAGCAGCAGAACCAGCGGCAGCGGCAACAATCAGCTGCACCGGCAGGAGCAGCAGGGGCCAAGGCAGCGGGCGGCTACGGGTGTGCATGTAGCAGTAGGCGCGCCCAGGAGAAGGGGCTGCCGCACGCGGGTGGCTACAGGGGCGTGGCCAGGTTGTGCGCGGGATGCAGGGGAGGGGCCTGGACGAGGATGACCATGGGCGTGAGCGGACGTACGACGACGGGCGAGCAGCAGTGAGGGCACGGCGGCACCAGCAGGCGCGGTCGTGGTGACAGGGCCAGGCCGCGGACAAGCCCGGGCACACGCGCGTGAGGGCGCGGACCGGGTGCGGCCTCGGCGAGGCAGGGCGTGGGTGGCGCATGGCCACGCGAGGGGCGGCCGGCGCGGTGAGCACGAGGCCGCAGGGAAGTGGTGGGCGGCGCAAACGACGACTAAACAAAGGGGAAAGCAGGGGAATCGGTGGAGACGCTCACCACGGAGCTGGGGGAGGAGACGGCGAGGCCGAGGGTGGTCGATGAAGCTCGGATCGACACCAAGAAGCAGTGGTCAATGATGAGGAAGAAGAGGTTGATGCGCTCGATCCTTGATGGCACGGCTCCAATCCGTGGACGTAGGCGATGCAGGTGACGATGGTGTTGCTCCTGGACTTGGTGGTGCGATGGCGGATGGCCGGTGGCCACGGGATCGACGGCGAGCTTGGCAACGGTGATTCGGCCATGGACGCAGGAGACGAAAGCGGCGCGAGGGAGAAAGGGAGGAGAGGTTAGGGTTCGCCCGTGGGGTCGGGGGCTCGGCCTTGTAGGTCGTCGGGGAGCAGAGGATGCACGCCGCGTGCACAACGGCGATCGTGGCGCCGCGGATGGATGGCACACAGGCTCTCTGTCTCCTCTCTGTACTTACTGTACAGAGGTAGGAGAAAATCCAGTAGATGGGCTGGGCCGCACTGTTCATACGGGCCAAAGTGCACAACAACGACACTTAATTATCTTTTTCTATCCAACCAATGGTCTCAGTTTTCTATTTATTTTAGGCACTTAAATGATATTAGTTCTACAAGATACTTCACCTATAATTCAAATACGACATTTTGGGTGCTGCACACAAGGTTCCATTTTATTTGGGAAAGTTCATACATTTGTTTATTTTGAAAATGCCATTTTATTTTTCCGTTAGATCACTTTTTAAATTCTGAGGAATTTATTTGCGAGTCCAATGAAGTTTGTTGCAATATGAAAAAGATCAGTGGAATTTATAGAATATTGTGAACATTTTAGTTTTGCCGTTCAAAGAAATAATTATTTCACTTGCAATTCAAATTTGAATTTGACTTGGATTATGGACAAGTGGGCCATTTGCATAGTAACCATGATGACATGGCCACCATTAGGGGAAGATTACTGTAGCATGATTCTCAGGGTGTTACAAATCTCCTCCACTACAAGAAATCTCGTCCCGAGATTTAAGAGGTGGAGTAAGGCGGAAAGTTCTGGCTACGAAATTCCAACGGATCTTTTCTTTGTTGGTTGCTCTTCTCGAATAGGTCGATCCATTACATTGGTGTCTTCATTGCTCTACTTCAGGTCATCCTGATGAAGTCGTCATCGTTCCTTCGGGAACTCCATCGTACTTACGAAAGAGGGTGGGTATTCCGGGAGAATGGACCTCTGTAAGGTTGACTATCTAGTCGATAACATCGGGGAAGGTGGCGAAAAGTAACTCTCAAATTGAAACTTAATAAATTATCAAGAGCAAAGTAAGGAGGTATCATGGGAAGTTTCGAGCGGGCGGGCAATCGTTCGATGCCTAAAACAAAGTGTGAAAGGGGTCTAGAGCAACGAGAGTAAGTAGTGTGTCTGATACCGAAAGATAATATCTGATTGAAGGTAGCTCGCGGAATGACATACGAGGTAAGGTCCAAAGGATAAACTTTGGAAACAAGGATGTACAGGAGAGTCAGGTTTCGATCCTATGGAACAGTGGGTTATGGGCTCACCACGTGGGATAAAAGTAGGAAGGGCACTCACATCTTGCATGGGCGTGAAAGCAAGGCCTGTCAGGGAATAGTATGCCAGTTATGTCAGCAACAACGTCGGTACCAAGGGCGAGGGATGAAGAGAACCATTTTCCTGCTTGTTGAAACGAGGCGGACCTATAGGCAACGTTCTCGTCCATCGGTGGTTACCGGAATGCCATCAACAAAAGCAACAGGGTCCTACTGACACGGTTGTACACCAAGGTGTTGACATAAGCAGAAGAATATTACTTCTTAGATCATATAGATCACCAGAAAGGTTAAACAAAACAATGGAAATGAAAAGGTGATCATCAGATTAAACAGAACAATGGAAAGGAAAATGTGTTTAAACACATATTTCAGGGGTATATCCTTCCCAAGGACAAGCAGAGCATGATATCCATGACAGGATATAACGTAGAAAACCCTTTAGGAAAGGGGGAAGAAATTTCATGATATTACCCATACAACGGTGTTTAGATAATTGATAAAGAAAATTTAGCATTGTGCTTCAAATGCTCTTATTGATGATCGGAGTAGCACAGACATGCTTCGAGATAGCATTGACATGGTCATCAGGTAAAGATCGGGCTATGGATACACAAAGGATCCATCAGGAACAACTTATAGAATAAGTCTTACAATTTCCTCATGGAAGAATGGCTAACCTTGCCAAAAAGCAAGCTATAACAATAGGTCCTCTGGCCAGGTGTGCCAGGCATGACATCACCTTACCGGGTCATATAAAGACCAATGTTATAACTCTTTGAAATATGTTCCAACCATCATATCTGACCAAGATTTAGATCCGGTTGGTGTCAGGATACCTCAGACTCAGGATGCCTGAGAAGAAAAGGTGCAACACAATTTGACGAGATGACATAATAAGTTTCTCGGGAAATGAACTATGGAAGTGAGTTCTGAAACAAGAGTTCATCATTAAACCAAAGAGAGGATGAGGAGGTAGCTGATGAACTCATCGAAAATTCACCGAGATTTCCAAAAGATGGATTTCCACATTTATGTGAACAAGGAGATAACATTTGCCGGATCAAATGATATAAGAATGTATGCTCGAGGAAAACATACACAATTAAGCATTGGTTGAAATGCGCACCCAAAATATGGTCTTAGGTAGCATGATCAATGTTAGAAAGGTGATTCGATAACCAATGGTCTAAGGATGAAATAACAACCATTAACTTCAAAGCAATAGGGTTGCTAGAAGTTTTAAAGTCGCACATCATAGTTCAATTGTTGGTTTTCCGGTTAGAAACAACACGGGGACCAAGGAATGAACGGATATGGCAAGAAGTATCACTTGTATGAAGATCTCTTAAGAGGTGGTGAAATTCTGACGATATTCTTGACATAAAAGATGGTAATACTCCAAGGTAAGGAAGAACAAATGATGGGTAGCAAGGAACTCAAGGTATAACACAAAACACGAACAAGTTTGTGTTGGAGGGAAGGCAATAAAGTTGTCGATGATAACACAAATCATCAAGGGCAAGGATGGTCTTTCTCATCATGAATTCAATTGATATTCCGGAAGAGCTTAGGATGTTGAAGATGACCACGACACAGTGGTCGGAAGATTTCATGAAGATGTAATCGATCATCGATGACATCAAGCAAAAGGGAGGGTGAAGCGAAACTTATCAGAACCATGGGTATGAAACAAACTCGAAATCAAGTTTTCTATTCAAGGAGAAATGATATGACAAGGAAGATCGACGTAAGATTAGCTCACGGTCGAAATTTGTGCTTCGTGAAGAAGGACCAGGTAGCACAGTTAAAATCATCATGATAATGATATAGCCAAACAAGTTAAGAATGACGTGATCGGGTACAATCCATAAGTAAAGAAGATTACTAAAGGTTGTTGAACCGTAGTGCGGACTCGGTTCAGTTATAGGTGTCTGTTTAATAACTTAGAGCCCGTGAAAAGTGGAATCTGTGAGAATGCAGTACTTGAGGAAGAACTCATGAGTTATGCAGTTCATGATAATCTTGAGATACCAGGGGGGTGATACTCAATGACAGATCAAGGTAGAGGTCGGACTAGGGTATTGCTCTGCAGAAGATAAGTGCTTAAACTTGCACGAGAAATGGTATTTAAATGAAAACATGGTCGGAACCACGATTGCAAAAGATCAATTCACTGATACCAAATGATACTATATCAAGGGAGTAACTATTATTACAAGAAGCTTCCATGATAGGGTATACATCGTGTCCATGGGCATGAACACAAAGTTCAAGGTCGACTCCCACTTCTTCAATGTAAAACATTCCATTCACCTCTCATATTTCAAAAATGACATTAGTTGTTGAAAGTTTTTACCTGGTGCAATACCAGATAATTATGACCCGCGAAATCTTTCGGGTACACATGGATTAGGGAAGGCGTGGGTTCAACCCATCAGGGCATCTTAGGAACATATACCACAAATTTCGGAGTAAGTAATACAAGCTCGAAAGTAGAGCATGGCCCACAAAGCAGAGGATACAATTTACCAAAGGCATTATGTAGATGAAAGGATCACAATGTTAAATGAATATGAAGGACGGTGTAGGACAAAATCCAACAAAGGTTCTGGTGGTCCAAAAGGGACCTGATGTGAGTATTGGTACTCAACCAGAGGAAGAAAGAATGCAAGGAGATCAGTTTATGGAAACAACTAACTAACTCAAAGCTCAAATGCAAAGGAATTATCAATTCCAAGACAAGGGGTCAAAATCAATGCTCTGATTAGGGATGGATAAGATGAATAGCCTTAGGGGTACAATCGACGACAATTTGATTGGTCGAGATCCAACTTGTGTTCAAAATGGCGTCTGAGCTGGAGGAAATAATTCTAAGATTCTTCTGAGGATTGCAAGCGATCATAACACATTGAATCAATGGACTCAAAACGATAGTGGCAAAGGATGACATTAAGATTACTATACTTATGGGATTAACCATAATGCAAGCAAGCAAGAATTTCGAGAGCAATAAGCTGCTAAGGATTTTCGGAAGATCAAATAGTATTTCGAAGACTTTGGTGAAACACATGAACAATTGGGGATGAATGGATACTCAGTAAGTGCAAGAATTATCCGTAGGGGTATTCAGGTGGCTTAGAACTTAAAGGTAGTAGGCACAAAGTTTTATCGGAGCAATAGAGAGAATATCGGGGTATCATGTAATAACAAGATCAATTCAGAGTAATAGTATGAACAACAAGTGTATGTCGTTATCCATATGGATATATCGGTATTAGGGAATTGAAAAATAAGAGGGCACAAGGGTCGTGGGAATGATCGAAGAGTATCTTCAATATCTTCTGAGGAAGCAGTCAATCATCTGGAACGAAGGGGATCTTCGGGTGGATGTGATCGCGAGATCCTAAAGTTAGATTTTAGCAAAATCATTTAACCCGAATATTAGAGAGATCAGATTCCCAGAGTATAGATGAGGAATAAAAGATCCTAATACCACCCAGATGGTGACGTGGGCCCGTAAGGCACACAACCATGTTAGTAAAAGTTTTTATAATGTCTAGACTCAACTTCAGCCAGGAGTGTGGAAGGGGGATTCCTACAGGCAGTCGGCTCTAATACCAACTTGTGACACCCCCGATTTAATCGTACACTAATCATACACGCAAATGTGTATGATCAAGTTCAGGGACTCACGTTAAGATATCACAACACAACTCTACAAATAAAATAAGTCATACAAGCATCATATTACAAGCCAAGGGCCTCGAAGGTTCGAATACAAGAGCTCGATCATAGACGAGTCAGCGGAAGCAACAATATCTGAGTACAGACATAAGTAAACAAGTTTGCCTTAAGAAGGCTAGCACAAACTGGGATACAGATCGAAAGAGGCACATGCCTCCTGCCTGGGATCCTCCTAAACTACTCCCGGTCTTCGTCAGCGGGCTGCACGTAGTAGTAGGCACCTCTCGAGTAGTACTAGTCGTCATCGACAGTGGCGTCTGGCTCCTAGACTCCATCGTCTAGTCGCAGCAATCGGGTATAGGAAGGGGGAAAGGGGGGAGCAAAGCAACCGTGAGTACTCATCCAAAGTACTCGCAAGCAAGGAGCTACACTACATATGTATGCATTGGTATCAAATGGATTAAGGGTATCATATGTGGACTGAACTGCAAAATGCCGGAATAAGAGGGGGATAGCTAGTCCTTTCGAAGACTACGCTTCTGGTAACCTCCATCTTGCAGCAGAAGAAGAGAGTAGATGGTAAGTTCACCAAGTAGCATCATGTAGCATAAACCTAACCGATGATCCTCCCCTCGTCGCCCTGTGAGAGAGCGATCACCCATTGTATCTGGCACTTGGAAGGGTGTATTTTATTAAGTATCTGGTTCTAGTTGTCATAAGGTCAAGGTACACTTCCAAGTCGTCCTGTTATCGAAGATCACGGCTATTCGAATAGATTAACTTCCCTGCAGAGGTGCACCACATAACCCAACACGCTCGGTCCCATTTGGCCGGACACACTTTTCTAGGTCATGCCCGGCCTCGGAAGATCAACACGTCGCAGCCCTACCTAGGCACAACAGAGAGGTCAGCATGCCGGTCTAAATCCTATGGTGCAGGGGTCTGGGCCCATCGCCCATTGCACACCTGCACGTTGCGTACGCGGCCGGTGAGCAGACCTAGCAACCTCCATTACAAAGGAAGTTGCGTTACGCGATCCAACCCGGCGCGCGCCGCTCAGTTGCTGACGTCACGAAGGCTTCGGCTGATACCACGACGTCGAGTGCCCATAACTGTCCCCGCGTAGATGGTTAGTGCGTATAGGCCAGTAGCCAGACTCAGATCAAATACCAAGATCTAGTTAAGCGTGTTATTTTGATATAACCACGGACGCCGACCAGGGCCAGGCCCACCTCTCTCCTAGGTGGTCTCAACCTGCCCTATCACTCCGCCACAAAGTAACAGTCGGGGGCCGTCGGGAACCCAGGCCCACCTCTACCAGGATGGAGCCACCTGCCCCTTCAGCCCCCATCTCCGAACAGTATCATAACTAATGTAATACTATAAGTATATATCATATGCCCGTGATCACCTCCCAAGTGATCACGGCCCGATAGTATAGCATGGCAGACGGATAAGAATGTAGGGCCACTGATGATAAACTAGCATCCTATACTAAGCATTAGGATTGCAGGTAAAGGTAACAACAGTAGTAGCAAGGACAGGCTATGCATCAGGATAGGATTAACGGAAAGCAGTAACATGCTACACTACTCTAATGCAAGAAGTAGAGAGTAGAGTAGGCGATATCTGGTGATCAAAGGGGGGGGGGCTTGCCTGGTTCCTCTGGCAAGAGAGAGGGGTCGTCAACACCGTAGTCATATTGGGTAGCAGCGGCATCGGTCTCGGTGTCTAGCGAGAGAAGAGGGGGAAGAAACAATAAATATTAAGCAAACAGATGCATGACGATGCGTGACACGACAAAGCGTGATGCAAGGTGTGCCCTAACGCGGTATGAGGTGGTACCGGTGAAGGGGGGAAACATCCGGGAAAATATCCCCAGTGTTTCATGTTTTCGGACAAACGAACCGGAGGGGGAAAGTTGCGTGTTCGCTATGCTAGGGATGCGTGGCAGACGGACAGGCTGCATGTTCGGATTCGTCTCGTCGTTCTAATCAACTTTCATGTACAAAGGTTTTTCACCCGAGTTACGATTTATTTTATATGATTTTCCAAAGTTTTAAACAATTTCTGAAATTTACTGAATCAATTTTAATTCGAAAAAGCAGTAAAAATGCTATGTGCACACATTGAAGTGTACACAGCAGGGTGCTATAGAGGCTGAGATGTCGGCCTGTTGACTGAGATGGCCAGTCAAATGTTTGAAAGGTCAAAGGATAAATAGTGCCCGGGGCCCTGCATGTCATAGACTACACCTAGACAAATAAATAAAATTATCCTAATCAAATGAGGCCCACATGGCATCTACACGTTAGGCTAATTAATCCTAAAGCTAACATGTCTCTAATTAAACAAGTCAGCCACGCTGGGCAGTAGCATAGCCGGCTCTACATGGCTTGCTCACATGCATGGCCATAGCCACGCAGCAGCAGCCGCCGGCGGCATTAGTAGGAAGCAGCAATAGGTAGTAGTGGCAAAAAGCAGCAGCGGCTGCGGCTAGGATCAGCAGTAGAGAGCAGAAGCAGAACCAGTGGCAGCGGCAACAACCAGCTGCACCGGCAGGAGCAGCAGGGGCCAAGGCAGCAGGCGGCTATGGGTGCGCATGTAGCAGTAGGCGCGCCCAGGAGAAGGGGCTGCCGCACGCGGGTGGCTGCAGGGGCGTGGCCAGGTTGTGCGCGGGATGCAGGGGAGGGGCCGGGACGAGGACGACCATGGGCGTGAGCGGACGGATGACGACGGGCGAGCAGCAGTGAGGGCACGACAGCACCAGCAGGCACGGTCGTGGTGACAGGGCCAGGCCGCGGACAAGCCCGGGCACACGCGCGTGAGGGCGCGGGCCGGGTGCGGCCTCGGGGAGGCAGGGCGTGGGTGGCGCATGGCCACGCGAGGGGCGGCCGGCGCGGTGAGCACGAGGCCGCAGGGAAGTGGTGGGCGGCGCGAACGGCAACTAAACAAGGGGGAAAGCAGGGGAATCGGTGGAGACGCTCACCGCGGAGCTGGGGGAGGAGACGGCGAGGCCGAGGGTGGTCGGAGAAGCTCAGATCGACGCCGAGAAGCAGTGGTCAATGATGAGGAAGAAGAGGTCGATGCGCTCAATCCTTGATGGCCCGTGATAGAGGCGGGGTGTCCCGTCTTTCGATGAGATGATGGATATCGCTTTGGTGGAAGTCGACTTTGACGATCCGACTACGAACGTGCGAGGACATCGCGCCTTAGCAATCGCTAAACCAACTCCGAGAGGTTATCGACCACGCCGGAGCACGATCAACCTGACCACGAGGGTCTGTTTCCTGCGAGCAAACGAAGAACAAGCAAGAAACTGAGATTGCAATCTGGATATTGCGAATATAAGATGAAAGCTTTATTGATCAAGGTGGGGTTCTGTGACGCCTTTGTCTGGTCATTGAACACAAACGAAGTACGCGAAGTTGCAGCTATGGCGAACTTTTAATCTAAACAAAACCCAAAGTCTAAACGATGCCCTAAGGGCTGTATATATGGAGGAAGAGGGGGGAATTTCGTGGCCCTTGGTGGAGGGGTCCGAAATCAACCCTATCTCTTGTTTCCCCACACATACGGACTCTAAAAATAGTCTATACTTATGTATTTCGAAATTACATGGGCCTGGCCCAATAATAAGGTGACGCAGCACCTATAATAACCTCGGGACAAAATTTATGAAGTGGCATCTTGTATATTTTGTCCAAGGCTTCATGCGCCCATTATGGTGGCTTCAAAGTCCTGAAATCATCACTTGTAACTCCGTTCTTGTTCCCCTTGCGCATGCCATCATCTCCATGCTTGTTCTTGGTCCAATGTTCATCCTTCTCCAAGCTAGGCCCTTTATTTGTAAGCAAAACAAATGTATCCAATTTAGGCAGCATCATATTCTCATGAACATTAGAATCATTACCAAGAAACGAAAGTACCTGGTAATTTAGTTGGCGTGCGCGAGCTCTAGTAATTGGTCCAGTATGTATAGCAGCAGGGCATGTGGGTGTAAAAATTGTATTGATGTCCTCATCATCCTCCCCTTCTTGAAATGAAGTCGTCCTCGACGGAAGTTCATCTTCCTCACCCAAATAAGGCTTCAAATCTGCAATGTTAAAAGTGGGACTAACCCCAAAATCTGCAGGCAGCTCAAGTTTATATGCATTATCATTTATTTTCTCTAACACCTTAAAGGGACCATCAGCCCGTGACATGAGCTTTGATTTGCGCAAATCAGGAAATCTATCCTTACGCAAATGTAACCAAACAAGATCTCCAGGTGCAAACACAACATGTTTTCTACCCTTATCTCCAGCAAGTTTATATTTGGCATTCATACGCTCAATGTTTTCCTTTGTTAACTGATGCATTTTTAAAATCAATTCAGCATGTTGTTTAGCATCAAAATTAACCTTCTCCGAAGATGGAAGAGGCAACAAATCAATAGGTGCACGAGGTAGGAAACCATACACAACTTCAAAAGGGCACATCTTAGTAGTAGAATGCAATGAACGATTATAAGCAAATTCAATATGAGGCAAGCATTCCTCCCACATTTTCTTATTACTCTTAAAAACAGCCCTAAGCATAGTAGACAACGTTCTATTGACTACTTCAGTTTGGCCATCAGTTTGGGGGTGACAAGTAGTACTAAAAAGCAGTTTAGTCCCCAACTTAGCCCATAAACATCTCCAAAAGTGGCTAAGAAATTTAGTATCACGATCTGAAACAATAGTATTTGGCACACCATGCAAGCGAATAATTTCACGAAAGAACAAATCAGCAACATTAACAGCATCATCGCTTTTATGACATGGTATAAAGTGTGCCATTTTCGAGAATCTATCCACGACAACAAATATGCTATCCCTCCCCTTCTTTGTTCGAGGTAAACCTAAAACAAAGTCCATAGATATATCCTCCCAAGGAACACTAGGTACAGGCAAAGGCATATATAAACCATGAGGATTGAGTCGTGACTTAGCTTTTTGACATGTAGTGCAGCGAGCAATAAAACGCTCAACATCCCGTCTCATCTTTGGCCAAAAGAAATGTGTAGCAAGTACGTCCTCCGTCTTCTTCACGCCAAAGTGTCCCATTAATCCTCCTCCATGCGCCTCCTGCAACAACAAAAGGCGAACGGAGCTAGCTGGAATGCATAGCTTGTTAGCACGAAACACAAATCCATCGTTAACGACAAACTTGTTCCACATTCTTCCTTCTTTGCAATTCTGCGTTACATCTTTAAAATCAGCATCATGCACATATTGATCTTTGATGGTCTCCAAACCAAATATTTTGAAGTCAAGTTGTGAAAGCATAGTATAGCGACGAGACAATGCATCAGCAATAACATTTTCTTTTCCCTTCTTGTGTTTAATGACATAAGGGAAAGTCTCAATGAATTCAACCCATTTAGCATGTCTACGATTCAGTTTAGCTTGACTTTTAATATGTTTCAAAGATTCATGATCAGAATGTATAACAAATTCTTTGGGCCATAAATAATGTTGCCATGTTTCTAAAGTCCGAACAAGAGCATATAATTCTTTATCATAAGTAGAATAATTCAGACTAGGCCCACTCAATTTTTCAGAAAAGTATGCAACAGGTTTGCCATCTTGTAATAACACACCTCCTAATCCAATTCCACTAGCATCACATTCAAGCTCAAAAGTCTTATTAAAATCAGGAAGTTGGAGTAAAGGAGCATGTGTCAACTTATCTTTCAATACCGAGAAGGCTTCTTCCTGTGCGGTACCCCAAAGAAAAGGCACATCTTTCTTTGTAAGCTCATTGAGAGGTGCAGCAATGGTGCTGAAATCTTTCACAAAATGCCTATAGAATCCAGCGAGGCCAAGAAAACTCCTCACGTGTGTGACCGTTTTGGGCTGCGGCCAACTCTCAATAGCTTCAATCTTGGCTTTATCAACTTCAATTCCCTGTGGAGTAACAACATAGCCAAGAAAAGATACTCGGTCGGTGCAAAAGGTGCACTTCCCAAGGTTACCAAACAAACGTGCATCACGTAAAGCAATAAAAACAGCACGTAAATGTTCCAAATGTTCTTCCAAAGATCTGCTATAAATCAATATGTCATCAAAGTAAACTACCACAAATCGTCCAATGAAAGCACGTAAAACTTCGTTCATTAATCTCATGAAAGTACTAGGTGCATTAGTTAACCCAAAAGGCATGACTAACCACTCATATAATCCAAACTTAGTTTTAAATGCTGTTTTCCATTCATCTCCCAATTTCATACGAATTTGATGGTATCCACTACGCAAATCAACTTTGGAGAATATTGTAGAGCACTCAATTCATCACGCATATCATCTAGCCTAGGAATAGGATGACGATAACGAATAGTAATATTATTAATGCCTCTACAATCAACACACATACGTGATGTACCATCCTTTTTCGGCACTAGAATAATAGGAACATCACAAGGACTAAGGGATTCACGTATATAACCTTTGTCGAGAAGCTCTTGTACTTGACGCATAATCTCCTTCGTCTCCTCTGGATTGGTACGGTATGGTGCACGGTTTGGCAGTGAAGCACCGGGAATTAAGTCAATCTGATGCTCAATCCCTCGAATAGGCGGTAATCCCGGTGGCACGTCTTGTGGAAAGACGTCAGTGAACTCCTGCAAAATGTTAGTGACAGCAGGAGGCAAAGAGGAAGGCACGTCCTCGAATGAAAATAATGCCTCTTTGCACACAAAAGCATAGCAAACAGATTTGCTGAAATCTAGCTCATCAATATCAGATTTGGTGGCAAATAAACATGCACTTTTCAATTTAATTTCAGAAGCAACACTAGATGGTTTATTATTAGGCTTCATTTGTTGCTCAAATTCTTGTGCCACAATCTGATTTTCACTCTTATTCTTCTCCTGTTTTGCTTTATTAGCTCTATTAATATCATCTTTCAAAATGGAATCAGGAGTCATAGGAAGCAAAGTAATATTTTTATCCTTATGAACAAGAGTATAGTGATTGTTTCTACCATGGTGTACAGAATTTTTATCAAATTGCCATGGTCTACCAAGTAATAAGGAACATGCTTGCATAGGTACCACATCACAATCAACATAATCAGCATATGTAGAGATACTAAAATGCACATGAACAGTACGTGTTACCTTAACCTTGCCGCTGTTGTTGAACCATTGGGTGTAGTAAGGATGTGGATGTGGTCTTGTGGTGAGAGAAAGCTTCTCCACCATCTCCATGCTAGCCAAGTTGTTGCAACTACCTCCGTCTATGATGACGCGCACAGAACATTCCTTCACAACTCCCTTGGTATGGAACAAATTGTGCCTCTGATTTTGCTCAGCTTGTGTGACCTGCACACTCAAAACATGTTGAGCAACTAAACATTCATACCTGTCAGCGTCTTCAGGAGCCATGTATTGTGTCTCATGATCAGAATCATCTCCACCATGTTCTTCACGTGTAATAAGAGCCAAAGTCTCCTCATCATAGTCACTAGCGGACTCATATCCACCATCCGCAGTAGCAATCATCACACGCGGAGATTTGCATTCTCTCGCATAATGACCTCCTCCCTTACAACGATGACAAATAATATCACTTGTGTGCCCTGTTGATGCCATGGAAGAAGAACTCTGTGCAGGCCCGATAGGTGCGCCCTTGGCAGATAATGGTGGTTGTGCCTGTTTTCTTGTATCACGACTGGAGGAGGCACCTGATTGAGGTGCTGGTGCAGTTGAAGTAGAAGATGCACGCGGTGTCCATGATGAAGGTCGGCCTGCAGAAAAGTTAGTTCGCGCCAATGCTTGTCGATCCTGCACTTCACGTTCAGCTTTACAAGCAAGATGGAATAAGCGAGTGATATTAGTATACTCCTTATAGTCTAGAATGGTCTGAATCTCTCTATTTAATCCACCCAGAAAACGTGCAAGCATAGCTTCATTCTCCTCAACAATACCAGATCTAATCATGCCAGTTTGTAATTCCTGATAATATTCTTCTACAGAATTTTTCCCTTGTCTTAAACGCTGCAATTTTTGAAGCAACTCACGTTGATAATATGGTGGAACCCAACGCGTATGCATAGCAGTTTTCAAAGCAGCCCAAGTAGTGGGAATAGGATATAATCTACAATGTTCAGACCACCATACACATGCAAAACTAGTGAAAGCACAAACAGCAGCAGCAACCCGTCTCTCCTCAGGATATTGTAAACATGTAAATCGTTGTTCAGTTTCTAACTCCCAAGTAAGATATATATCAGGAACATATCTACCCTCAAATGGTGGAATATTCAATTTCAGTTTAGGAATATGGACATCATCTCGTACCTGAGGTGGTGGTGCAGGCCTACCATTACGAATATATACCTGAGGTCGACCTGCTGGTGGTGGTGCTGGTGGCTGCACGTAGTTCGGATTTTGATCAACCTCATCCTCATAATCGCCCGCATACTCATCATCCTCCGCATCAATAGCAGGAGCCACAGAAGTATCAACAGCAGCACCAATAGTTTGGCCAAATGCAAGAGGGACACGGCTCGCTCGGCGGAGGTCTGTTTCGCGATGTGGAGGTAGTCGTTGTTGTTGTTGTTGTTGTTGTTGGAGAGGTGCGTTAGGTGCAGCGGGTGGTGGTGGTGGAAGACGCGCGAGCAATTCATTAAACTTGTTATCGAGCTTTGTTTCGAACGTCTTCTCCATGCCATCTATCTTCTCCATGGCCTCTTCAAATCTGTTTAACACATCTTGCACCTGTCCACTCATCATTTGCTGAAATTTATCATGTAGCTATTTGTTCGTCAGGTTCTCCCAATCAGTCTCATCGGCTTGTGATCCTACCATGGTTAGCAGCAAATAGAAACACACAAGAATATGATCCTACAGACTACTAAGAAGTGGTGGTGGTGTATAACAAACCCGTCAAGCAAACCTCAAATTCTTACCAGTTCTTACCCAGCAGCAGGTGGTGATCGGCAACCGTTGTAGTCAAAACTCTCAAAGCTTGGATAGAGCGATTACCAGGGAGAGTCAAACGCACGACGTAGATGTATGTGGAGCTAGGAAGGCTTATAATATGGTAGCAAAAAGGGTCAGCAATAATCAATTCAGAGATGCAAAGTTGAATAAACGCTCAACGACGGTACTGTGCTGGTCCTAGGCTAGACCGTGCTAGAGACACGAGCCTAGAACACCAACAAAATCACGGCGCTGCACGTAAACAAGGGAAAAGCACACTCTGGAATTTTTTTTTGCTCTTTTTTTTGCGCTGCTCTTTTTTTTTGCGCTGCTCTTTTTTTTCGAAAAATCACTATAATGGCGAGTGTCTCAAAACTCTTCCCAGGTCAAACTGACAGGATGGGCATGAAATTTTTTCGACCAATTTTTTTTTCGACTGCCTGGACCCAAAAACTGGAAACGGGTCAAAAAAAAACTTTCTATAACGGCGACTATCTCAATACGCTTAGAAACACCTAAAATTAGGATAGCCAGAAATTTTTTTGTCAAGTGCGTTTTCCGAAACTTTTGGGCCTAAACGGAGGGTGGTTTCCAGACTCTTTTTTTTCCGAAACCTACTCCGGCAAGGAAACACGAATCGGAAACTAGATGGATCTCGAAAACAAACCTAATATGACAAGAACTCGGATTGGTGGTGGATATATGGCGGTAGATGGCAGCGGTGGTGGTATATGACAGCGGTGGTGGTATATGGATACGGATTCGAAGCGGTGGCGGATAAGCGGTGGTGGTAGATGGCAGGGGCGATGATGATGGTGCGGCGGCGGCGTGACAACTTATGACCAGAACTCGAAACTCTAAAAGACTAGACTCTAAGACCAGCAACTAGACACGACGATGCAACCGCAAATTCAACAAAGCAAAACCCTAAAAAGATTATGCAAAGGCTCAGATTGGTTCGGATATGATGAACTAACCCTAATTTTTTTTGGCTTTTTCGTGGACAGTAGGTATGAAAAACAGACTCGATCTAAACTACAAAAAACTGTAAAATCTCACCGAGCAACCTGGAAATCTGATACCACTTGATAGAGGCGGGGTGTCCCGTCTTTCGATGAGATGATGGATATCACTTTGGTGGAAGTCGACTTTGACGATCCGACTACAAACGTGCGAGGACGTCGCGCCTTAGCAATCGCTAAACCAACTCCGAGAGGTTATCGACCACGCCGGAGCACGATCAACCGGACCACGAGGGTCTGTTTCCTGCGAGCAAACGAAGAACAAGCAAGAAACTGAGATTGCAATCTGGATATTGCGAATATAAGATGAAAGCTTTATTGATCAAGGTGGGGTTCTGTGACGCCTTTGTTTGGTCGTTGAACACAAACGAAGTACGCGAAGTTGCAGCTATGGCGAACTTTTAATCTAAACAAAACCCAAAGTCTAAACGATGCCCTAAGGGCGTATATATGGAGGAAGAGGGGGGAATTTCGTGGCCCTTGGTGGAGGGGTCCGAAATCAACCCTATCTCTTGTTTCCCCACACATACGGACTCTAAAAATAGCCTATACTTATGTATTTCGAAATTACATGGGCCTGGCCCAATAATAAGGTGACGCAGCACCTATAATAACCTCGGGACGAAATTTATGAAGTGGCATCTTGTATATTTCGTCCAAGGCTTCATGCGCCCATTATGGTGGCTTCAAAGTCCTGAAATCATCACTTGTAACTCCGTTCTTGTTCCCCTTGCGCATGCCATCATCTCCATGCTTGTTCTTGCTCCAATGTTCATCCTTCTCCAAGCTAGGCCCTTTATTTGTAAGCAAAACAAATGTATCCAATTTAGGCGGCATCATATTCTCATGAACATTAGAATCATTACCAAGAAACGAAAGTACCTGGTAATTTAGTTGGCGTGCGCGAGCTCTAGTAATTGGTCCAGTATGTATAGCAGCAGGGCCTGTGGGTGTAACAATTGTATTAATGTCCTCATCAGCCCGGCTCCGATCCGTGGACGTAGGCGGTGAAGGTGACGATGGTGTTGCTCCTGGACTTGGTGGTGCGATGGCGGATGGCCGGTGGCCACGGGATCGACGGCGAGCTTGGCAACGGTGATTCGGCCATGGATGCAGGAGACGAAAGCGGCGCGAGGGAGAAAGGGAGGAGATGTTAGGGTTCGCCCGCGGGGTCGGGGGCTCGGCCTTGTAGGTCGTCGGGGAGCGTAGGATGCACGATGCGTGCACAACGGCGATCGTGGCGCCGCGGATGGATGGCACGCAGGCTCCCTGTCTCCTCTCTGTACTTACTATACATAGGTAGGAGAAAATCCAGTAGATGGGCTGGGCCGCACTGTTCATACGGGCCAAAGTGCACAACAACGACACTTAATTATCTTTTTCTGTCCAACCATTGGTCTCAGTTTTCTATTTATTTTAGGCACTTAAATGATATTAGTTCTACAAGATACTTCACCTATAATTCAAATACAACATTTCGGGTGCTACACACAAGGTTTCATTTTATTTGGGAAAGTTTATACATTTGTTTATTTTGAAAAATGCCATTTTATTTTTCCATTAGATCACTTATTAAATTCCGAAGAATTTATTTGAGAGTCCAATGAAGTTGGTTGCAATATGAAAAAGATCAGTGGAATTTATAGAATATTGTGAACATTTTAGTTTTTCCATTCAAAGAAATAATTATTTCACCTGCAATTCAAATTTGAATTTGACTTGGATTATGGACAAGTGGGCAATTTGCATAGTAACCATGATGACATGGCCACCATTAGGGGGAGATTACTATAGCATGATTCTCAGGGTGTTACACCCGATTCCCGACCACCTCCATGGTATACAGGTGCCTCTCCCAATGCTCCACTATGTAGAGGCTGGCTCTTGCATGAGAGCCCACTCCTCCACTTTTTCCTTGCCTCTTTCCTCCACATATGCAAAAATGCCATGTAAGCGGGCTTATAGCCCACTACTGTACTTGCTCGTACAGGTGGTAAGCCTGTCACATAGGCATAAAGTCTGATGTGGCAAGTTAATTAAGAAGAGATACTAGTTTGGTGACCCCAGGAAGAAACGGTTCTAAGCGCGTGTACCTAGGTGAAAAGACAATTTTAAGTCTATAGCTAATTAAAGGAAGCAAACTTAGCAGCAAAAAACTAAGCACCTATGCATTGGGGACTTGAGTTCCTAAGCCATTTAATGTCCTTAGCACCTTATTTAAGCACCATTTCATTGGAAAAGGTCACTCCTTGGCAAATGCAATAAATACTATGAAGAAAGAGATAAAGAGAAGTAAAAAAAATACTCTTATAGCCAACCTTATAGCTAACCTTGTTGTATGAGTGACTAAGTGATGACTGTTGGGGAACATAGTAATTTCAGAAAAATTCCTACGAACACGCAAGATCATGGTGATGCATAGCAACGAGAGGGGAGAGTGTCGTCCACGTACCCTCATAGACCATAAGCGGAAGCGTTGTGAGAACGCGGTCGATGTAGTCGTACGTCTTCACGATCCGACCGATCCAAGTACTGAACGCACGACACCTCTGAGTTTAGCACACGTTCAGCTCAGTGACATCCCACGAACTCCGATCCAGCAGAGCTTCGAGAGAGAGTTCCGTCAGCACGACGGCGTGATGACGGTGATGATGATGCTACCAACACAGGGTTTCGCCTAAGCACCACTACGATATGACCGAGGTGGATTATGGTGGAGGGGGGCACCGCACATGGATAAAAGATTAATTAATCAACTTGTGTGTCCATGGGGTGCCCCCTCCCCCGTATATAAAGGAGTGGAGGAGGGGGAGGGCCGGCCCTCTACTTTGGCGCGCCCTGGGGAGTCCTACTCTCACCGGGAGTAGGATTCCCCCCCCCCCTTCCATGTAGTAGGAGTAGGAGAGAACGAAAGGGAAAAGAGAAGAGAAGGAAGGAGGGGGCGCCGCCCCTCCCCCTAGTCCAATTAGGACTAGGCCTTGGAGGGGGGGAAGCCTCTCCTCTCTCTTTCTCCTAAAGCCCAATAAGGCTCATATACTCCCCGGCGAATTCCCATAACTCTCCAGTACTCCGATAAATACCCGAACCACTCAGAACCTTTCCGATGTCCGAATATAGCCTTCCAATATATCGATCTTTACGGCTCGATCATTTCGAGACTCCTCGTCATGTTCGTGATCTCATCCGGGACTCCGAACAACCTTCGGTACATCAAATAACATAAACTCATAATACCAATCGTCACCGAACGTTAAGCGTGCGGACCCTATGGGTTTGAGAACTATGTAGACATGACCGAGACATGTCTCTGATCAATAACCGATAGCGGAACCTGGATGCTCATATTGGCTCCTTCATATTCTACAAAGATCTTTATCGGTCAAACCGCATAACGGTATACGTTGTTCCCTTTATCATCGGTATGTTACTTGCCCGAGATTCGATCGTCGGTATCTCAATACCTAGTTCAATCTCGTTACTAGCAAGTGTCTTTACTCGTTCCGTAATGCATCATCCCGCAACTAACTCATTAGTCACATTGCTTGCAAGGCTTATAGTGATGTGCATTACCGAGAGGGCCCAAAGATACCTCTCCGACAATCGGAGTGACAAATCCTAATCTCGATCTATTCCAACTCAACAAGTACCATCGGAGACACCTGTAGAGCACCTTTATAATCACCTAGTTACGGTTGTGACGTTTGGTAGAACACAAAGTGTTCCTCCAGTATTCGGGAGTTGCATAATCTCATAGTCAAAGGAACATGTATAAGTCATGAAGAAAGCAGTAGCAGGAAACTAAACAATCATCGTGCTAAGCTAACGGAATGGGTCAAGTCAATCACTTCATTCTCTAATGATGTGATCCCGTTAATCAAATGACAACTCATGTCTATGGCTAGGAAACTTAACCATCTTTGATTCAACGAGCTAGTCAAGTAGAGGCATACTAGTGACACTCTGTTTGTCTATGTATTCACACATGTACTAAGTTTCCGGTTAATACAATTCTAGCATGAATAATAAACATTTATCATGATATAAGGAAATAAATAATAACTTTATTATTGCCTCTAGGGCATATTTCCGTCAATGACTATGTATGGCATGCCAACATCAGATAGCCTAACGCACCGTGTTAAATCTCCAAGGGCCGACCGCGCGAGCGAGGCGACGGTCGTGGTAGGCGCGACCATGATACGGGCTGCTGGCAGCCCTTGGATGTGAGATCAAACGGTCGCATGCTAAGTTGCTGAAATTTTATAGAATAACCCTCCAGGATAGGATATTCACCCATAGGTCTAGAATCACGCCATGCAACCGTGCGATCTCAGATCCAACGGCTTTCGGAAGCTCATATCATGGGAGAATGGAAAGCTTCATATCACCTGTAATTTTCTGGACGCTTGACATGACATCGAAAGCCATTTAATAGGGCGTCAAGTGGACATGACATCTAATTGGCCCCCATAGTACTATGCATGAATCCATTTGTCCACCAGGCAAGCCACTACCCTGCCGTTCGCATGCCCCACTCAGCATTTTTTTAATCGAAAAACCGCTAGCAGTTCGCTCCTACTCATCCCCGGACGTCCTTGAACATTACGGCAGTTCGCTCCTAGTTGTCCCGACCTTTCACATTACGGCAGTTCCACTAATCCTAACCCTCCTCCCAAATCCATGGCGTCCCAAAGCTCCATGATCGGCGTGAGTACAAGGTTAGAACCATCACCGGCGATGAGTTCGACGTCATCTACACCCGTTCTTCCGCGATGGTGAAAGGATGCCTTGCTCGCTTCAGACGCATGTTCGTAATCTCAAATGATGAGTGGGTCGCTGGGCTAGATGTTGAGTACACCACAACCCTGGGCAAAGAGAAGAATCTAAACGAGGAAGAGAAGATGAAGCCCGCCGTCATCCAGGTTTGTGTGCATAACTTGTGCTTGGTCTACCACATATGCCATGCCAACGTTGAGTGCGAGGAATTTAAGAAGTTCCTCGCGGGTGACCTAGTCAAATTCGTTATTGTAGACTTTACGACCGACATAAGATTCCTGGGTCGGATAGGCCTCGTTGTAGGAAGCCCTTCGACTTCCAGAAGAATGGGCTGGTGCCCTCCCGTGATCAGCCTTGAATGCTGACCCTTGCAGGAGCCATGGTTCATCCTTCGTATGGTAAACTGAAGAAACCTCCGCCCAAGTTTCATCGTGCATGGCAGCGGAATGTACTAGATATAGACCACATCCACTATGCTGCAATGGATGCTACCTTTGTTTCAACATCTATAATGGTTGGATGAAGAGCAAGAGCCAAGTGTGTGGTTCAAGCAAAGAAGTATCGGCCAAGAGGAAGAGGGACAAGGACAAAGTCGAGCACGTTGACAAGGAGTTGGAGTAAGGTGGCAGTGTCGTTTCTCATGGTGGTTCTAATGAAGTGTCTATCAGATTAGTTGCTTAGTTTAATTTCAGGCGTGCATAGTTTTATTTCAGGGGTGTGTTGTGCTGAGCCCCTAGCGGAACTATGTTATGTTCCTTCTCGTCACTTTAACTCTTCAATACGTACATACTAGTATTTCTTACACTTCATCTTTTAGTTGCTATAGTACTACCACTCGTTTCTTCACATTATATATGTACAATATATATGGCCAACATCATATAGCCAGCAATTTAGTTGTCAAAGAATTTCAAAGTGCTTAGTTTTGTCAAAGAATTTCAGGGTGCTTAGTTTTATTTGAGGAGTGTGTTGTGCTGGACACCATTATTGTGACTCAAATATCTTTTGCCATATTATAATGACATAAATACCGATGGACCAACATGCCAACTCTCCCTCTATCTCACTACAGTAAAATAAAGTGTGGGGCCTACTTGATCCCAACAGCATTCTTATTTTCCTGTAAAATCATTCGCTTAGTTACTCCTGAAAAGCGGGGCCACACTTATCATTGTGAGAATCAACTTATTTTTGTCATATAACATGGTCAACGGGTTTGACGTAAAAATAACAATGTCTAATGGCATTTTTGAGCAAACATCTAACTTAACGATGGCATTTTTGAGATATCTAATTGCATTTTTGAGCAGGCATCTCGCGGATCGATGGCATTTTTGAGTAGTTGTAACTTCTAATTGCAAAACTGAGTAGTGATACACAACTAGTGACATAAATAATAAGAACCCAAGAATTAAATAGGTATGCTAATTTCTTTAATAGAATTTAGCATCCCATTTAAGCATGTACTAGCTTTTTTAATAGTACTATATGCATAATTTGGCGACGAGCACTCTCTATATGTACCACCTTTTTTCTTTAATTTCATCTTGTTAGTTTTACTCCATGGCGCAAACCATCGATGATACTACTGTACAAAAGTATACATTTTTTAAAAGGCTAGAGGGTGGAGCAGTCTAGCTTGGTCGGTTTCACGAGGGGCGAGGGCCTTTGTGATTTGATGGCTCATTACTGCTGGAAGGCGGGCCCTTGTGATTTGACTGCTCGTATAAATGTGCCGACAACCTGCGGAGGAGCAAAGAACCGTGTGGTATACTCAAGTTTTCCACTGGAGTACGACAAAGGAGCACGAAACACGGCAACCCAGTGCCATATGGCGATAAAAATGATCTAATTTGCTAGTCATCTCATTGTTAGCATTGTTATATTCATGCCTCGCAGAGAACGTGACACATGCGACGAAACACCCAAAGTGAAAGAAGAAACACATGAGCGAAAGAAGAAGGAAGATTATCACCCCCCCAAAAAGAAGGAAGACACACACACAAGTCTGGGGTGCTGCTCTCTACTATATGAAGTGTTGCTGGCCATAGAGTCGTAACTGCTTCTTCATTGCCTCCATGACCTCCATCTCCTTGTGCGTCTCCTCCGCCATCTTCTTCATTCTATCCATGACGTGGGATTTATCGACGCGAGCCTCCATCATCTGTTCCATGGCTGCATTACGTACCTTGACAGCAACCGGGTGCTCGATGCGGACCTTCGCCAACTCCTCCTTCTGTTCCATGACGAGGGCATGCATCATCTTCATCGAGGAACTACTCTTCTCATGCATCTTCTTCCAGCCATCTTTCTCCTCCTTCAGCAGGTCAAGCTCGTGGCAGAGCTTCGCCTTGTCCTCCTAAAGTTGCAGGATTTTGCCGGTCGCTTTCTTCTCTGAGGCAATGCTCTTCTTCAACAGCATCACCTAGCCGGCGGTCAACTCCGCCTGCTAATTGAGCTCAACGGGCATGTCGTCAAGGTTCTCCTTCAGCAGCTCCACCAAGCCATGGATGAACTCCTTCTACTTATTGAGCTGATCGGGCATGCTATCGAGGGATAACGACTCCAGCGCCGCCAACTCGGCATGTTCGCCTCCGCGGCTAGGGCGCTCCTGGGAGCCATCACCTGCCCGTGAGAGATCTTTCGAGGTCTCTGTGAGGCAGCGAGCCCTCTCTTCTCTTTCCGCGGCCTTGGTTGCCGCTCCCTTGTTACGAGTAGTTCTCGACCTAGAGCTCTGCACACCGGCCATGGCAAGGACGGACGAATAAGAAGGACTTATGAGGAGTAGGGTAGAGTAATTTTTGGTTAGGTAGTTCCCCTTTTTATAACCTAAGTACTAGTACTAAAACCTGCATAGTGGGAACACGTTCAGGTTTGGTACATACTAGTAGGTGTGAGCAGGCTTGCACTTAATTGTAGAACTAGTACTTTGGAATGTGATGATAACAAGGAAAAGATTAATTGATGGTTTTGGTTTCGAGGCCCGAAACGGCTCCCAATGAGTTTAGTGGAACATAAATTTCAAGTACTCCCTCCATTTCAGTTTACAAGGCTTGCATGTGTATCTAGGTCATCAATTTAACTTATATAAAATAAATTGTTTAACATATAAGATATATCAAATTAATGACCTATGTACACGTGCAAGACTAGTAAACTGAGATAGAGGGAGTACTACACTGCTCAAATGCAGTCGCACAAGTCAGTGATGTAACTGGTTGTACATGTCAGACCAAGCCGATGCGTGTTCCTTTGATGAGACGCGGGTCTGACCGACCGTCTGTTGGTGCGACCGACCGTAAACTATTACGCGATGGAGACTTCTGGTTGTGGCTTCGGTTGATTGTCACGACCAAGCATTCAAAAACTAGTGATAAATCAATTACCATCTTTTTCCAAACGACCAAGTACTTTCACAGGAATACAATACATATAGGTGGAGTGATTGTCAAGGTTGCAAACCAACATGCCGTTGCAAGTTCACTGCAGCAGCAACCGACTAGGTCACTGCATTGATGGCGGGGAAGGAGGGCAGCTCACCTCTCCTACGATGCATGCCCAGTGGCGCCGCCGCAACTGGTCCCGGGATTTGGCTTCTCCTACTGCCCATTTGAACAGTTGCACCAGCTGGTCATGCCATTGCGCAGGCATGCGCATTTTTCCTCCGCAGTTGACTCCATGAATATGATCTCTGCCATTAGCCCTAGCTTGAAATCAACGCGACGTTGCTGGATGCTGACATCCCTCAGCATCTTTCCCCTGAGATCGACTTGCTTCCGCCTTGTGTTGTGCCAGGCGCAACTCCTTGGAACTTCTCTCCAATCGATGTGATTCTTCCTCGATCCGATTTGCCCTTGCTGCCCACCAACTGAAACACAGCCCTGGCATGTCCTTCGGCGCCACCGATCTATGATTCCAGAGCAATGGATCCCCTCTAAAACACATGTGGGTTTCACTCAAAGGTTGTAGTGCTACGGGCCGCAGAGAGAGGGCAGCCTGCGGGATCCTGGGATCTAAGGGATTATCCATGGTGGGATCCTCCATGGCGGGATCCAGTGGTCGAGGCGGGGAGGCAAGCTGATACGTCTCCAACGTATCTATAATTTTTTATTGTTCCATGCTATTATATTATCTTTCTTGGATGTTAATGGGCTTATTTATACACTTCTATATTATTTTTGGGACTAACCTACTAACCCAAGGCCCAGTGCAAATTGCTTTTTTTTACCTATTTTACTGTTTCGCAGAAAAGGAATATCAAATGGAATCCAAACGGAATGAAACCATCGGGAGAGTTATTTTTGGAGCAAACGTGATCCAGAGGACTTGGAGTGGACGTGAAGAAATCAACAAGGAGGCCACGAGGTAGGGAGGCGCGCCCCCACCCTCGTGGGCCCCTCGTGGCTCCGCCGACCTACTTCTTCCTCCTATATATGTCCATATACCCTGAAAACATCCAGGAGCACCACAAACCTCTATTTCCACTGCCGCAACCTTCTGTACCCAAGAGATCCCATCTTGGGGCCTTTTCCGAGCTCAGTCGGAGGGGGAATCGATCACGGAGGGCTTCTACATCAGCACCATAGCCTCTCCGATGATGTGTGAGTAGTTTACCACAGACCTTCGGGTCCATAGTTTTTAGCTAGATGGCTTCTTCTCTCTCTTTGGATCTCAATACAATGTTCTCCTTGATCTTCTTGGAGATCTATTTGATGTAACTCTTTTTGCGGTGTGTTTGTCGAGATCCAATAAATTGTGGGTTTAAGATCAAGTTTATCTATGAACAATATTTGATTCTTCTCTGAAATCTTTTATGTATGATTGGTTATCTTGGCAAGTCTCTTCGAATTATCAGTTTGGTTTGGCCTACTAGATTGATCTTTCTTGCAATGGGAGAAGTGCTTAGCTTTGGGTTCAATCTTGCGGTATCCTTTCCTAGTGACAGCAGGGGCAACAAGGCACGTATTGGATTGTTGCCATCGAGGATAAAAAGATGGGGTTTATATCATATTGCTTGAGTTTATCCCTCTACATCATGTCATCTTGCCTAATGCGTTACTCTGTTCTTCTGAACTTAATACTCTAGATGCATGCTGGATAGCGGTCGATGCATGGAGTAATATATAGTAGTAGATGCAGAATCGCTTTGGTCTACTTGTCGCGGACGTGATGCCTATATGCATGATCATGCCTAGATATTCTCATAATTATGCACTTTTCTATCAATTGCTCGACAGTAATTTGTTCACCCACCATAATACTTATGCTATCTTGAGAGAAGCCGAAACCTATGGCCCCCGGGTCTATCTTTTATCATATAAGTTTCCAATCTATTTTATTTTGCAATCTTTACTTTCAATCTATATCATAAAAATACCAAAAATATTTATCTTATTATTATTATTATTATCTCTATCAGATCTCACTCTCGTAAAGTGACCGTGAAGGGATTGATAACCCCTTTATCGTGTTGGTTGCGAGGTTCTTATTTGTTTGTGCAGGTATGAGGGACTTGCGTGTAGTCTCCTACTGGATTGATACCCTAGTTTCTCAAAAACTGAGGGAAATACTTACGCTACTTTGCTGCATCACCCTTTCCTCTTGAAGGGAAAACCAATGCAGTGCTCAAGAGGTAGCAAGAAGGATTTCTGGCACCATTGCCGGGGAGATATATGCACAAGTCAAGACATACCAAGTACCCATCACAAATTCTTATCCCTCGCATTTCATTATTTTCTATTTGCCTCTCGTTTTCCTCTCCCCAACTTCACCCTTGCTGTTTTATTCGCCCGTCTTCTTTTCGTCTTTTCGTTTGCCTTGATGTCTTACTTGGCTTGTTTGCTCGTTTGGTTGGAATAATTGTTTATTTATTGCTAAACAGAGAACCTAAGATCGATGTATCCTCATCCGCTTGCTAATCTTTTTAAGAGATCCAATTATGATGAACCAATTGCTAGTGAGCATTGTGCACTAGATTATCTTTATGAAGTTTTGCTTGAAATTCGTGAATCTGAAAATTGTGATGAAGTACTTTATGAAGTGATTCAAGATAGATATTTGAATAAAAAGCATGATTGCAATGATGATATTATAAATTCTATTAAGGTCAATTTGTGCTAACAATATGCAAAACCCTAAGCTTCAGGATGCTAGTTTTGCTATGTCCACTACTTGTTGCAATGATCATGATTGGGGTGATTCTTCTTATGATCTTGAAAATTTATTTAAGCCCGATGATGAATATGAGATTGATAATAGTGTTTTGCAATATTATTGAAAGTGGGTTTGGAAGAGTGTCAACTTTAGATCCCACATATTTGGAGAATGTTCAATCTTATATTTTTTTGATAAAAGTGGGTTTGGAGAGGTCATGACTTTAGTTAATGTTAATCCCACTATTTTGGAAGAGCGTCTACTTTGCATGCATGTGGATCATGTTGAAAATATTTTATGTGATATCTATTTTGTTGAATTTGCTTATGATCCCACATGTAATTATTATGAGAGAGGAAAATATGGTTGTAGAAATTTTCATCTTACTAAATTACCTCTCGTCATGTTGAGATTGCTATCGTCTCTTTCTTCTTCCTTGCATATGCTAATTTTTGCTTGCTATGATAATTTGACTGCTTATAAAATGCCTATGCATAGGAAGTATGTTAGACTTATATGTGTTTGTCACATACTTTATGATGCTCCTTTTGTGCTTCAATTCTTGTCTTTCATGTGAGCATCATTGAAATTATCAATGCCTAGCTAAAAGGCTTTAAAGAAAAAGCGCTTGTTGGGAGACAACCCAATATATTTCCTTTATGTTTTTGAATAAATAATTCATCTAGCCTCTGTTTAGATGTGGTTTTATGCTTTTAATTAGTGTTTGTGCCAAGTAGAACCTTTGGGATGACTTGGGGAAAGTCTTTGCAATCTTGCTGTAAAAAACAGAAACTTTAGCGCTCACAAGATTTGCTGCCATTTTTTTACTGGAGAGTGCGATTAGGTTGATTATTTTTGTAGATGATTAATAGATAAATTCCTCACGTCCAGAAATTTATTTCAGAATTTTTGGTGTTACAGAAGTATTTGAAACCTACAGATTACTACAGACTGCTCTGTTTTTGACAGATTCTGTTTTTGACATATTTTGCTTATTTTGATGCATCTATGGCTAGTATCGGAGGTTATGAACCATAGAGAAGTTGGAATAAAGTAGGTTTAACACCAATATAAATAAAGAATGAGTTCATTATAGTACATTAAGTGGTGGTTTGTTTTCTTATACTAACGGAGCTCATGAGATTTTCTGTTGAGTTTTGTGGTGTGAAGTTCTCAAGTTTTGGGTAAAGATTTGATGGATTATGGAATAAGGAGTGGCAAGAGCCTAAGCTTGGGGATGCCAAAGGCACCCCAAGGTAAAATTCAAGGACAACCAAAATCCTAAGCTTGGGGATGCCCCAGAAGGCATCCCCTCTTTCGTCTTCTTCCATCGGTAACTTTACTTGAGGCTATATTTTTATTCAGCACATGATATGTGTTTTGCTTGGAGCGTATTGTATGATTTGAGTCTTTGATTTTTAGTTTACCACAATCATCCTTGCTGTACACACCTTTTGGGAGACACACACATGAATTGGAATTTATTAGAATACTCTATGTGATGCACTTATATCTTTTGAGCTAGATAATTTTGTTCTAGTGATTCACTTATATCTTTTAGAGCACGGTGGTGGTTTTATTTTATAGAAATTATTGATCTCTCATGCTTCACTTATATTATTTTGAGAGTCCTTTAGAAAAGCATGGTAATTTGCTTTGTTTATAAAATTAGTCCTAATATGATAGGCATCCAAGATGGGCATAATAAAAACTATCATAAAAAGTGCATTGAATACTATGAGAAGTTTGATACTTGATGATATGAAGATGGTGATATTAGAGTCATGCTAGTTGAGTAGTTGTGAATTTGAGAAATACTTGTTCTAAAGTTTGTGATTCCCGTAGCATGCACGTATGGTGAACCGTTATGTGATGAAGTCGGAGCATGATTTATTTATTGATTGTCTTCCTTATGAGTGGTGGTTGGGGACGAGCGATGGTCTTTTCCTACCAATCTATCCCCCTAGGAGCATGCGCGTAGTACTTTGTTTCAATGACTAATAGATTTTTGCAATAAGTATGTGAGTTTTTTATGACTAATGTCGAGTCCATGGATTATACGCACTCTCACCCTTCCACCATTGCTAGCCTCTCTAGTACCGCGCAACTTTCGCCGTAACCCACCATAAAACTTCCTCAAAACAGCCACCATACCTACCTATTATGGCATTTCCATAGCCATTCTGAGATATATTGCCATGCAGCTTTCCACCGTTCCGTTATTATGACACGCTTCATCATAGTCATATTGCTTTGCATGATCATGTAGTTGACATCGCATTTGCGGCAAAGCCACCGTTCATAAATCTTTCATACATGTCACTCATGAATCATTGCACATCTCGGTACACCGCCGGAGGCATTCACATAGAGTCATATTTTGTTTTAAGAATTGACTTGTAATTTTTGAGTTGTAAGTAAATAAAGTGTGATGATCATCATTATTAGAGCATTGTCCCATGTGAGGAAAGGATAATAGAGACTATGATTCCCCCACAAGTCGGGATGAGACTCCGAACGAAAAAAAGAGAAAAAAAAGAGGCCATAAAAAAGACAAAAGTCCCAAATAAAAAAATAAAAAAATGAGAGAAAAAGAGAGAAGGGACAATGTTAATATCCTTTACCACACTTGTGCTTCAAAGTAGCACCATGATATTCATGATAGAGAGTATCCTATGTTATCATTTTCATATACTAGTGGGAATTTTACATTATAGAACTTGGCTTGTATATTCCAATGATGGGCTTCCTCAAAATGCCCTAGGTCTTCGTGAGCAAGCAAGTTGGATGCACACCCACTTAGTTTCTTTTGTTGAGCTTTCATACACTTATAGCTCTAGTGCATCCGTTGCATGGCAATCCCTACTCACTCACATTGATATCTATTGATGGTAATCTTCATATCCCGTTGATACGCCTAGTTGATGTGAGACTATCTTCTCCTTTTTGTCTTCTCCACAACCACCATTCTTTTCCACCTATAGTGTTATGTCCATGGCTCACGCTCATGTATTGCATGAAGATTGAAAAGGTTTGAGAACATAAAAAATATGAAACAATTGCTTGGCTTGTAATAGGGGTTGTGCATGATTTAAATACTTTGTGTGGTGAAGATAGAGCATAGCCAGACTATATGATTTTGTAGGGATAACTTTCTTTGGCCATGTTATTTTGAGAAGACATAATTGCTTTGTTAGTATGCTTGAAGTATTATTATTTTTATGTCAATATTAAACTTTTGTCTTGAATTTTTCACATCTGAACATTCATGCCGCAATAGAGAAAAATACATTGAGAATTATGCTAGGTAGCATTCCACATCAAAAATTCTGTTTTTGTCATTTACCTACTCGAGGACGAGCAGGAATTAAGCTTGGGGATGCTTGAATACGTCTCCAACGTATCTATAAATTTTGATTGTTCCATGCTATTATATTATCTATTTTGGATGTTAATGGGCTTATTTATACACTTTTATATTATTTTTGGGACTAACCTACTAACCCAAGGCCTAGTGCAAATTGTTGTTTTTTTGCCTATTTCAGTGTTTCGCAGAAAAATGGAATCCAAATGGAATGAAACCTTCGGGAGAGTTATTTTTGGAACAAACGTGATCCAGAGGACTTGGAGTGGATGCCAAGAAATCAATGAGGAGGCCACAAGGCAGGGAGGCGCGCCTGCCCCCCTGGGCGCGCCCCCACCCTCGTGGGCCCCTCGTGGCTCCACCGACCTACTTCTTCCTCCTATATATGTCCCTATACCTCGAAAACATCCAGGAGCACCATGAAACCCTATTTCCACCGCCGCAACCTTCTGTACCCAAGAGATCCCATCTTGGGGCCTTTTTCGGAGCTCCGCCGCAGGGGAAATCGATTACGGAGGGCTTCTACATCAAAACCATAGCCTCTCCGATGACGTGTGAGTAGTTTACCACAGACCTTCGGGTCCATAGTTATTAGCTAGATGGCTTCTTATCTCTCTTTGGATCTCAATACACTATTCTCCTCGATCTTCTTGGAGATCTATTTGATGTAACTCTTTTTGTGGTGTGTTTGTCAAGATCCGATGAATTGTGGGTTTATGATCAAGTTTATCTATGAACAATATTTGATACTTCTCTGAAATCTTTTATGTATGATTGGTTATGTTTGCAATCTCTTTGAATTATCAGTTTGGTTTGGCCTACTAGATTGATCTTTCGTGCAATGGGAGAATTACTTAGCTTTGGGTTCAATCTTGCGGTGTCCTTTCCTAGTGACAACAGGGGCAGCAAGGCACGTATTGTACTGTTGCCATCATATTGCTTGAGTTTATCTCTCTACATCATGTCATCTTGCCTAATGTGTTACTCTGTTCTTATGAACTTAATACTCTAGATGCATGCTGGATAGCGGTCGATGTGTGGAGTAATATATAGTAGTAGATGCAGAATCATTTCGGTCTACTTGTCGCGGACGTGATGCCTATATACATGATCATGCCTAGATATTCTCATAATTATGCACTTTTCTATCAATTGCTCGACAGTAATTTGTTCACCCACCGTAATACTTATGCTATCTTGAAAGAAGCCACTAGTCAAACCTATGGCCCCCGGGTCTATCTTTTATCATATAAGTTTCCCATCTATTTTATTTTGCAATCTTTACTTTCAATCTATATCATAAAAATACCAAAAATATTTATCTTATTATTATTATCTCTATCAGATCTCACTCTCGTAAGTGACCGTGAAGGGATTGTCAACCCCTTTATCGCGTTGGTTGCGAGGTTCTTATTTATTTGTGCAGGTACGAGGGACTTGTGTGTAGTCTCCTACTGGATTGATACCTTGGTTCTCAAAAACTAAGGGAAATACTTACACTACTTTGCTACATCACCCTTTCCTCTTGAGGTAGATGAGCCTAGGCGCTGGGAGAGCCCTACGAGGCTAAGATAAATATATTACTACTCCACTCCGTCCATATTTAAATACACAGGCCACCAACAGTAGCCCTGGCAAAACTTGATCATGATGCATGCGTCCTGGTTTATTGAACCCCTTTTTTTGTCCCACTTTTTATGACATGCATAAATATTATGTTACTTAAAAATATGGTCAAAAATTGGCACAAAATACGAAGGATACCAATGGAAGTAGCAACCCATGATTTAACTACTCGAATGCACGCAGTGGAGTAGTAATGTCTTTCTTCCTCCCTCATGTCCACTCGATTTGCATGCGCTGTATTAAGTGACCATCAATGAAGTGAAGGACTTTACACGCATCAAATTATCACATGGGGTGGATCTTCGTACAAAAATGCGTCCCTCATGTACCCGTGTGTGCTTGCGAGGGAATGAGTGCATGCGTGGCATGCGTGCACATCTTTGCTTCGTGCATGTACTGCCAGTGTGCCTCAGAGAGGACGAGTATGTTCTTCTGGAACCAGCAGCACGTCACTATGATCAATCCACACAAGGAGGTCGCGACAATGCCTCCACATGCGCCACATGGCTTCATGAACTGAAAGAGAGACACCATGTAGTGTGCCATTAGAATTCTAATTTACATGTTTTGCACATACTCGAAGTACTAGTAAGGTACACATGCATTGCACACATCAGATTTGGCAACCAAATTATGAATAAATACCACACTATAGCATGTAAGCTTTGAGTCATATATGCATGATGTAGACGTTTGTTTAATTCTTATAGTCCATCTCATTCAAAATCAATTAGTTTTTATAAAAAATCTAGGGCCTCTTTGATTCATAGGATTTCCAAAATGCGGAAATAGGAAAAACATGGGATTAAAGTGGAATGTCGTCTTGAATCCTACAGGATTGTGCGAGTGTTTGATTGTGCATAGAAAAAACGTAGCATTCTTTCAAAGAGGTTTGAGTGGATGGAATGTTTCCTATGAAATCTAGTGCAAATGAATCCTCTGGAAAAATTCCTATGATTTACAATCCTACGAATCAACCAACCAAGATAGGAAAATTTCCTAAGGATTAGAATCCTCCAAAATTCCTTTGAGAATCCTTTGAATCAAAGAAGCCCTTAATCTATTTTATGATTCATGGAATTGTACATTGTAAAGCATAAAGTAAAAACAAATAATGGCAATTCAACTAGAAAAAAAGTTTGGGCAGTTATGATACGGAAGATTCTAGAACAAAGGAGAAGCACTTGTGTTTTGAGGTTTGTGCATTATGCTTAAGTTCAACCATGGAGTCTGCTAGATTGTACATGCGACAAAATCTGGTGGGGGCTAGAAGGTGGTGCGAGTGGTAGTGTGTGTGCATGCATGCATGAGAGAAAGTTAGTGGTACAATTATAAAGAGAAGACGACTGTGTGGGTGTAAAAGACTAGGTGAGGTCATAATAAATGTAAAGTTGATTTTAAATATTTGAATAAGAGATCATGATGTTTGAAACCCATGCATGCGTGAATATAACTGAGATATGCACGGTGTGATTTGGAAACAAGCATGTTGTACTGTATACACATTGAACAAGGTCAGAATGATTTGAATTTGAGATACCGATGGCAGACATCATTTGGCCACATTGCATCCATGCATGGACACACTATTCTAATTGGAGATGATGGGTGGCCTTCGCATCACATATCTATGTCTATACCCCTATATATTATATTTTATATTTTTATATAGTGTGCGGATAACTTTAGCTTTGAAAGATGGTCGTTGGATCACTAGTAGAAAAAGGGTCAAATGTGAAGCACATTAGTGCCGGTTTGAATTTGAGCCGGCACTAATGTGTCCATTAGTGCCGGTTCCAACGACTAGGAGGGCGGACATCATGAGTACCGGTTCGTGATGAACCTTTAGCACCGATTCGTGCCATGAACCGGTACTAAAGTGAGTGGTGGGAGGATGTTGTCAGTCCAGGGCCCCTCCAGCACCTTTAGTACCGGGTCGTATCACGAACCGGTACTAAAGGTAGTCCTACATAGACCCTTCATCCACCCGAGCTCGCTCTGTTCTTCCCCTTTCCCCTCTCCTCTCTGTTCTTTTCCCTCTTCCTCTCAAGCTCATCACACATTTTGCCCAAAATTTGTCAAGATTTGAAGGCCCCCATCCATTCAAATGATCACAAAGGTTAGCAACTTTGTCCTTTCATCTCTCATCGCTAGATTAGCTCGTGCAATGCTTTATATAGTGATTGATTTTTGAGTTTAGTAATTTGGGAGGAATTATATATATGTGCTAGTATTTGATTTATATGCAATTTGAGGTCAAAAATAACACTTAGTTTGCATATGCAGGTGTGGTTTACTTAGTCCCTTCTAAATCTCCGTCGTAACCACCATCGATCGCCCACAACGTCCCGTCGCCGGCACCACCTTGTGGTGAGCCTCTTGTTCATGAATTTTTATATATAAAAAATTAATGTTTGTGTGATTTGGATATATAGTTACTCGTATAATTATCTTACCCATACGTTGTTTGTTATGCATAGTGCCATGGTTTTGATATCCGTCCCCGTCGGCCCTCGTCCGGGTTATGATTCGTATGTGGTATATTCTCTTTTAAAACTATTCATTGCATTTTGTGTTTATGACAAATTATGCCCATCAAGTTGACATAGATATTTGTATGTAGGAGGTAGTTGAACCGGAAATTCCAACCGACCCTATTGTCGAGAGGTTAAATTTAGTTGAAAGAGAAAACAAGGATTTGAAGGAAAAATTGAAAAGAATTGAGGGGGAGAAGATGGAATTGGAGTTGCATGTTACCGATGTCGTCGATGATCACAAGATTAAGATGGAGAAAATGCGCTTGAAGATTAGAAATATTAGAAAATATGTCACTCATAGTGACGCTTGGTATCATTATGCTGTTGGATCAATTGTTACCTTAGTTGCGATCTTGATCACATTTGTTGTTGCATTTAAATTATTTATCTAGAGAGTTATTTGTTTGTTGCATTTAAGTGTTGTATGAACTTTATGTATTGTATTAATTTGGTGTTTTCGGTGCTGTGTATTGAAGATGAGCCGGCAATGGATGTACGATGACCGATGCTCTCCCGAGTTCATTAATGGCGTGCGTACTTTTCTGCTTGCGGCTGAGGCAAACAAGCGGGCGGATGATTTTATGCCTTGTCCATGTGCTGGCTGTAAGAATGGTCACAATTACTCTACGTCAAGAACCATTCACGTCCACCTGTTTGAGTCCGGTTTCATGCCCCACTATAATGTTTGGACCAAGCATGGAGAAAGAGGGGTTATGATGGAAGACAATGAAGAAGAAGAGGACGACGACAGCTATCCTGACCATGGGTTCCCTGAATACGATGATACAACGATGAGGGAAGAAGCTGAGCCGGTAATGCGGGAAGAAGCTGAGCCGGCAATGCGGGAAGAAGCTGAAGAAGAGGCATCGGATGAGCCCGTTGATGATCTAGGTCAGGCCATTGCCGATGCAAAGAGAAACTGCGCAAGTGATTTGGAGAAGAAGTTGCAGCACATGTTAGAGGATCACAAAAAACTGTTGTACCCGAATTGCGTAGGTGACAAGAAAAAGCTGGGCACCACACTGGAATTGCTACAATGGAAGGCAGAGAATGGTGTATCTGACAAGGGATTTGGAAAGTTGTTGGTAATTATAAATAATATGCTTCCAAAGGACAATGAATTTCCCGAGAGTATGTACGAACCAAAGAAGGTTGTCTGCCCTCTAGGGTTAGAGGTGCAGAAGCTACATGCATGCCCTAATGATTGCATCCTCTACCGCGGTGAGTACGAGGATTTGAACGCTTGCCCGGTATGCGGTGCAATGCGCTATAAGATCAGCCACGATGACCCTGGTGATGTCGAGGGCGAGCGCCCTAGGAAGAAGATTCCTGCCAAGGTGATTTGGTATGCTCCTATAATACCACGGTTGAAACGTTTGTTCCAAAACAAAGAGGATGCCAAGGCGATGCGATGGCACAGAGAAGACCGTAAGAAAGACGGAAAGTTGAGAGTACCCGCTGATGGGTCGCAGTGGAGAAAAATCGAAAGAAAGTACGGGAAGGAGTTTGTAGATGACGCAAGGAACGTATGGTTTGGTCTAAGCGCAGATGGCATTAATCCTTTTGGGGAGCAGAGCAGCAACCATAGCACCTGGCCTGTGACTATGTTTGTATAACCTTCCTCCTTGGTTGTGCATGAAGCGGAAGTTCATTATGATGCCAGTGCTCATCCAAGGCCCTAAGCAACCCGGCAACAACATTGATGTGTACCTAAGGCCATTAGTTGAAGAACTCTTACAACTGTGGAATGGAACAGGTGTACGTGCGTGGGATGAGCACATGGGGGAAGAATTTGACCTAAAGGTGTTGCTGTTCGTGACCATCAATGATTGGCCTGCTCTCAGTAACCTTTCAGGATAGACAAACAAGGGATACCGCGCATGCACGCACTATTTGGACGATACCGACAGTATATATTTGGCTAATTGTAAGAAGAATGTGTACCTGGGACATCGTCGATTTCTTCCGAGCAGGCATCGTCGATTTCAATCGATGTGATGCACGTGACAAAGAATCTTTGTGTGACCCTGCTTGGCTTCTTGGGCGTGTATGGGAAGACAAAAGATACACCTGAGGCACGGGAGGACCAGCAACGTATGCACGGAAAAGACGGCATACATCAGGGTCATGCAAGCTACGCTCTTACCAAAGAAGAGAAGGAAATCTTCTTTGAATGCATGCTCAGTATTAAGGTACCGTCTGGCTTCTCGTCGAATATAAAGGGAATAATAAACATGGCAGAGAAAAAGTTCCAGAACCTAAAGTCTCATGACTGCCATGTGATTATGACGCAACTGCTTCTGGTTGCATTGAGGGGGATTCTACCGGAAAATGTTCGATTAGCCATTGTGAAGCTATGTGCATTCCTCAATGAAATCTCTCAGAAGGTAATCGATCCAGAAATCATACCAAGGTTAGAGAATGATTTTGTGCAATGTCTTGTCAGTTTCGAGTTGGTGTTCCCGCCATCCTTCTTAAACATCACGACACACGTTCTAGTTCACCTATGCGAAGAGATTAACGTTTTGGGTCCTGTATTTCTACACAATATGTTCCCCTTTGAGAGGTTCATGGGAGTCTTAAAGAAATATGTTCATAACCGTGATAGGCCAGAAGGAAGCATCTCCAAGGGCCATGAAAAAGAGGAGGTCATTGAGTTTTGTATTGACTTTATTCCTGACCTTAAGCTGATTGGTGTTCCTGAATCGCGGCATAAGGGCAGACTGGATGTAAAAGGCACCCTAGGAGGGGAACAAATAATATGTATGGACGGACATTCTCGCACTGAAGCACACTACACAGTTCTACAGAATTCCGCCTTGGTGGCTCCGTATATGGATGAACACAAGAATTTGCTACACTCCAAACACCCGGAGCGGTCTGATGACTGGATTATACGTGAACAAACCAGGAGTTTCACCAGCTGGTCGCAGACACATACCATGCATGAAGCCTCTATTGAAGATGACCTGTACTTGCTGTCCCAGTTACCATCTTCGAATATAATGACTTTCAAAGGGTACAAGATAAATGGTAATACATTTTACACGATCGCCCAAGATAAGATGAGCACCAACCAAAACAGTGGTGTCCGCTTTGATGCAGAAACCAAGACGGGAAAGGAAACATATTATGGTTATATACAGGACATATGGGAACTTGACTATCGACATGGTTTGAAGGTCCCTTTGTTTCGGTGCAAATGGGTCAATATGAAACGAGGCGGGGTAACGGAAGACCTGCAGTACGAAATGACAACAGTCAATCTCAACAATCTTGTGTATGTAGACGAACCATTCGTCCTAGCCAATGATGTGGAACAGGTTTTCTATGTGAAGGACATGTCTACCAAGCCGAGAAAAAGAAAAGATAAGGAAGCGAATGCATCGTACGATGAGCCAAAGCAGCACATAGTTCTTTCTGGGAAGAGAAACATCGTGGAAGTAGATGACAAGACAGACATGTCAGGAAATTATGAAAAGTTTGATGAAATTGCTCCATTCACAGTGAATATTGACCCGAGCATCCAGTTAAATGATGAAGATTTTCCATGGCTACGGCGCAAAGGGACACACGCGAAGAAAAGGTTTCACACCTAAAGATCTGGGATGTGATCGGCTTCACTATCATCACTTTCTTCTGTGTTTCACACCAAGGAGGGAATCTCTGTAATAGTTAGGGTAGCTAGTTATGTGTGTTTGGCATTTGAAACGCGAAGAAATTTTATGTGCAAGCAAATTCTTTCATGCATTTACTGATTTTTTAAGCTAAATGACCCTGAAATTGAAAAGCATTTCAAATGAACCCAGAAAAGGTTGAAAGTTGGCATGGTATCATAATTTCACCCACATAGCATGTGCAAAAAAGTAGAGATGGTTACCGCAAAAACTGGATGCACTTCGTGTACAAAATGGACAATCTCTTTCGAAGTATCAGGGTTTCGGACAAAAACTCATCCGTTACTAAGGCATTTCATTTTTAAATAACCTAAGCATTACCAAATTGAATATAATGATAAACACACTAATATTAAACATAAGAAAAAATAATCACTGAAAAATCTATTTTCAAAGTTAAGTTATTCACAAACTAGTGATTCACACAAATTTCAAATAATTCAAAATTTAAACTATTCAAATTTATAAACTACCGGTACTAACAGAAAGTTTGTAATTTTTTGTACCTCAAGCGAAAATATTCACAAAGAAACTCTAAATACAGCAAAAAACAACTCAAAAATAAATAAAACAAAAATAAATAAAGCAAAAAAAAGAAAAAAAGCCCACCTACTGCGCCACAGCGGCCTGCATATGACTAGAAACCCAACCTATTGTTGGGCTAGGATGCAGGCCGCAAAGGCCCAGTAGGCCCACAGGGCAGCACAGAACATTTAGGCCCAGTAGGCCTGCTTTGGAGAGGAGCTCGAGGGAGCTACCGCACTGGGGCTTATAAACCAGTGCGGACGCCCCTCGGCTAGCGAGGTGGGACTAAACATGACGCACCGCACCTGCGCCAGTGCACCCCCTTTAGTACCGGGTGGTGGCTCAAACCGGTACTAAAGGGGGGTCTTTAGTACCGGTTGGAGCCACCACCCGGTACTAAAGGGGTGCCGTTCCCGCCGCTTGGCCTGGCCAAAACAGACCTTTAGTACCGGTTGGTGGCTCCAACCGGTACTAAAGGTTGTTCTATATAAGAAAACAGTTCAAAAAATTTGTCAGTTTCTCATCTCTCCCTCTGCTTCTTTCTCCTCTGCCCCGTCGCCGCCGCCCCTCGTTGCCGCCCCGTCGCCGTCCCCATCCCCGTCCCCGTCGTCCCCGTCCCCGTCGCCGCGCCCCGCCCCGTCCTCCCGTCGTCCCCGTCCCCGTTGTCGTCGCCCTGTCCCCGTCATTGCCGCCCCGTCCCCGTCGCCGTCTCCATCTCCCTCCCCGTCCCTGTCGCCACCCCCGTCGTCGCGCCTCGCTGGTGAGCTCCTGCCCTGGCCGCCATGTACCACACACACACACATTGTTATAGAAATGTTAGCAAGTTTTCTGTTTTTTAGTTATAGAATTATTAGAAATGTTAGTTATATAGAAATGTTTTTTAGTTATAGAAATATTAGAAATGTTAGTTATATAGAAATATTAGAAATGTTAGTTATATAGAAATGTTAGTTATATTAGAAATGTTAGTTATATAGAAATGTTAGTTATATAGAAATGTTTTTTAGTTATAGAAATATTAGAAATGTTAGTTTTAGTTATAGAAATATTAGAAATGTTAGTTTTAGTTATAAAATTTAGAATTTGCATATATGAAATCACAATCCATCATTTAAAAAATTGTTACTTTACTTTTGCGGCATATAGTATTTGTTGTCGATGATGCCCGGCCCGCATCCTCGCCGTCGACCCGTTCGCGACGACGTCCTGCTTCAGAGGAGCCATGTCCGGGACTGGGCTCCGCCGGGCTGGCACTGGGAGGTGCTACCTTCAGGGGCATGACACTTGGTGAGGAACCCGGCCCCGGGTCCCGTCGTCGACCCTCATCTCCTTTGGTGGCGTTTGCATGGGCCACTTTCGGTGCGGAGGGAGCCGGCCCTGCCGGAGGTGGTACATCGCCGTGTCAGGGAGGAGGACGAGCATGTCCATCGCTACATGGCTGCTATGGACGTCAGGTTCTCCAATACCTGGCAGGTTCTTTGGGGAGATCACCCAAGCTATGATCCAGTGATGGTTCCTTCACTTTGGTTGTCCACCTCCTAGATTACTCTCTAGTATTCGATCTTTATTAGCTAGCTAGCTAGCTAGTGATGTATTCAATATATAATATTCGAGATGATTTATTCGAGATTATATATATTATTCGAGACGATGTATTCGAGATTATATCTATTATTTGAGACGACGTATTTGAGATTATATTTGATGATGCTTATTATGTACTATGATTGATTCAGTTTTTCCTTATTAATTGGTTGCATCCATGCATTTTAATTTGAATATATTTCTTTTGGAGTAGTTAAATAAAACCTATAGCGGACAATACCGGTATAGAGGGAGAAGAGGCCCTGTTCAATATCATACGCAATCCTCGCGGGCCAGATGATGATCAGAATGAAGAAGATTATGATGGCTCCGAATATCTAAACAACACCGGGGGGGTGATATGATATTCGATCGCGATGACCGAATTGATGAAGTCATGAACTATGAACATGACGAAGAAAATGTTGATCTTGAAACAACAAAGACCGGCGAGGTATATATATTTATATAAGCAGGCATCTGGTGATCATCACATGTTTTATATGACTTGAAGATATATTAATGAATCGATCTTTCTTATTTCAGCCATCCGAATTGAGCAAATCTTCAGGCAACAGGAAATGAGGCCTGAACAAAAAGTTGAAGGAGGGCGTAAAGTACAATATCAAGGCCATCAAACCTAATGGCGAACCATTAGCGCCTAAGAAGATTGCGGACAAGTTCATTCGTCAGTGCGGAGTTCTAGTGAAGGACCAACTCCCGATCTCCCTTCAAGAATGGAGAGAGCCAGCAAAGCCACATCCAGGAGTTACTTTTGTCGATGACAGACAGAAACTTCTGCTTTGGGAAACGCTCATGGAACATTTCACCCTACCAGATCATTTCACAGATGCAGATGTGGAGAAAGTCAAGGACGCTGCTCTTAGGAAGATGGTGGTTGCATTCAACAACCACAAGAATCATGAATGGGACAAGTACGTCAAGGGAGGAAGGAAGACTCCAATATTCGAGGGAACACTAGAGAAGCAAAGTGCTCATTGGGACAATTTCGTGAAATTCAAGGATTCAGAATTATCTAAGGAACGGTCGAGAATAAACAAGGCCAATGCTGCAAAAAGGATAAGTTCCATAAGCTGGGGCCAGGTGGCTATGCGGTGGGAATGCCTAAGTGGGATAAGTCTGAGAAAGAGATGGAGGATGCAGGTGTCACTGCAGAAACATTGAGCTGCCCCCCCCCCCCCGAGGTGCAAGACTTGGTTCTATGCGCATGGGGGGAGTTGGACCCGAAGACAGGCAAAGTTTCGAAGAAGGCATGTCTGGACGGAGCCGAAGATAAGCTACTTGTTGCAATAGAAGAGGCTCGATCAGGGGTGTTACAGCCCAACAGAGAGAACGATGAGCTTACGTGTGCCCTGGGAAATCCTGAACACCCGGGAAGAACATGAGGCAAGGGCTCTATTCCGTGGTATGAGGGGTTTTCGGACTGGAACACCGACTACTGAACCCGTGCGAGAAAGAAGATTGCGGAGGATAAGAAGAGGAAGATGGAGGAGGAGCAGAGGAAGCTGGACTATGAACGCCTTCAAGGCCTAGAATCAGCGCACGCGGACTTGGCAGTGAATTTCCAGCGGCAGCAGGAGCAGATCGACTCACTTAGCCAGCAAAGGGGGTCTCAGCAACTGCAGCAGCTAGCGGATGATCCAGCATTGGATAGCACCGTCTCATCCATGCTGAGAAGCAGCGTGGGTTCCGCCCCGGGCGACGCATTGCTGGATAGCTACCAAGTGGACGACATCTTGGAGAACACTAATTGCGAGCTACACTTCAAAATGAAGAACATATCCATGAAGGTGGCGGACGCCGTTGCTTTTACAAATCCCCCTGAGGCAACCTTCCATTGCAACCCGATTCCAGCGGGCTATGCTCGTGTCTTGGTTGATGAGGTGGTGGACCAATATTCGGGGCTAGAGCTTGACATTCCAGGAGGTGACGAGGAGCACACACTGGGAGAGGCCAACCATCGTATCATCCTATGGAGAAAGGATTGCATCATCTTTCGAAGGCCACCAACACCGCGTCATCCGACTCCTCGTCGAAGTCCGCCATCGAGTCAGCAGACTCCCACTCCTCCAAGTCCACCAACGCGTCAGGCCACTCCTCCTCCAAGTCCGGCACAGCTTCAGGCCACTCCTCCTCCTCCAAGTCCGGCAAAGCGTCAGGGCACTCCTCCTCCAAGCCCGGCACAGCTTCAGGCCACTCCTCCTCCTCCAACTCAGCCACATCAGCCGTCTTCGCCGCCTCAGCAATCACGGAAGAGAGCCACCTCAGCTATGGTGCGTAGCGGTACAAGTCAAGGTAGTACTGGAGGTACAGGCGGAGGCAAGAGATTTCAATATGGTCCAAGCAGCCTCGCGCCTCTTCTGTAGAGGCCTTACGACAAGTCCGAGGAGGAAAATGCAGCCATATCGAAGACCGAGGTGGAAGCCCATTTTGCACCAAAACCGCCACCGCCGCCAAGGGAGTAAGTGTCTGAGGAAAAGATTGACCACTTCATTCGTATGGCTAGAGCACCAGCTCCCAAGCCTGTTGACACAAATTATCAGCGCCACATCAGGAAGTTAAATCGAGCACGTCTATAGAAAGAGGCGAGCTCGAGCTCGAGCAAATCAGCTGGCAAAACATGCGGTAAAACCGTTCCCCAGCTGGGAGAACAGGTGGCGCAATCAATCCCCCCGCTTGTTGTGCCAACAACACATGAGAGTAGGCGCGCCCAATATTGTTGTGGGCAAACCGTTTACGTTCCCGAGCTGGGCGATGAGGTAATAACCGAGGAGCATATTGAGCAGGCTGAAATGCTCAAGATCACTGTTGGACAACTCCTCGATATCGAGCCCATGTCTCCGACTAGAGAGGAGGAAATAAAACGGAAATATGTCTGGGGCCAACCTTTGGCCGAGCCAGACGAGGTCAAGAAGCTCCCAACCAGAATGTTTGAATTGCATCAATGGTACATGAACATTACCAAGATTTCCAATCGAGAGTCCCTCATGGTGAATGTCATGAAGGATCATTACTACCATGAGAAAGCCGTGTCCGTTGAGTATTTAGAACTATTTTAGTTATACAGTCAAGACACACTCGACAAATCTATCGTCGGTTGCTATTGTCTGTAAGTGATTTCTTTCTGTAATTTAAGTCTCAATCTAGCTGTAGTGATCATTTTGATCAATCATTACCTATAATTATCCTCACTATATTCTTTTCTGTGGTATTATGCAGGATGAAGATTTATGAAATGAAAAAAGGTGGACGCTATGGCATTGGGTTCGTTGACCCAAATACCATTAGTGAATACACATGCAAATTAGATCCATATTACGAAAAAAGTGTAGAGGAAAGCATGCTAGAGTTCTTCAAGCGCCTCAAATACAATGAAGATATACTACTTCCTTACAACTTCGAGTGAGTCACACTGTCTTGTACTACAAATTCTGTTTTTGCCTAGTAGCTAGCTACATATTTTTGCTTACATGTGCCCGCTTAATTAAGACATGCAAACGTGTGTGCATGCAGATTTCACTGGATCTTGTTAATCATTAAAGTTGATGAAGGAACAGTTGAAGTACCAGACTCACTACTTAAGAAACCAACTGACTACACCATCGTGAAGGGGATAGTCAACAGGTAATTTCAATCATTATTAACTATATCTCGGCCTATTTAATTAGTTCGTCATTTCCTGATAACAACTATTTAATAACCCATTTATTCATTTTCTTTGTCGGCGGGCAGGGCTTGGGCAAAGTTCATTAGCATCACTCCAGGCCAATGGAAACGAAATCTGAAATGGTATCGACCCATGGTAAGTAATTAAGTAGTACTAGCTAGCTGCGATCTCTTTAATTATCATGCTTGATTAATTATTATCTGATCAAATTCCATTCTCGTAAAGGCCCTGAAGCAGGCGCCGAGGAATAATTTGTGTGCATACTACGTTTGCGAGAACATTCGCATGATGGCGTCCGAAAGGAGCGGATCTCAAAGACAGGAGTGGGTACGTTTGTCAGAACACTATTCACAATTTTTACACCATTATTGATATCTAGTCACACAACTAATACACATGCATATTGATCTCCTTCTTAACAGTTCAAAGAGGTGCGGGAGAAGCTCCTACCAGAGGACCGCATAGAAGCAATTCAGGAGGAAATAGCGGGATTTTTGCTCGACCAGGTCATAGATCCCAAAGGAGAATACTTTTACCCGCTACTGCCCCCATGAACCACTTCCAATTGTTATCACCAATTAGGCTAATCCACTGGCTCCGAAGGCACCAATTAGGAGAAATTGTATATAGCTAGCTAATTGTATATATATATACACGTGTGTATATATGTGTGAATTAATTAATGGTGGTTGTGAGACATTCGATGATATATATATATATATATATATAAATATATATATATCGGTTCTACTAGAAATTCTATTTATATATATGCATAATGTGTACAATATGTAGTATCGTAAAATACCAGCAAACGAAAAAGAATTAAATGGAAAACACAAAGTTAAATGAAAAAGAAACCATAAACCCAAAACCCCCCAACCTTTTAATACCAGTTGGTGTCACCAACCGGTACTAAAGGGCTCCCTACCCCCGGAGCTGGCTCGTGCCACGTGGTTGCCCTTTAGCACCGGTTCATGCTGAACCGGTACTAAATGGGGGGACCTTTAGTGCCCACATTTTAGTGCCGGTTACCTAACCGACACTAAAGGGCCTTACGAACCGGTGCTATTGCTCGGTTCTGCACTAGTGGATGAGGCCAATCCGATGGTGCAGAGATGGCAAATTCGAGCACTATTGGCCGTTGGATATCATCTAGATTCCACCAGATTTTGGCACATGTACAATCTAGAGGACTCCATGGTTGAACTTAAGCATAATGCACAAACCTCAAAACACAAGCACTTCTGCTTTGTTCTAGAATCTTCCGTATCAGAATTTCCCAAATGTTTTTCTACATGATTTACCATTATTTGTTTTTACTTTATGCTTTACAACACACAATTACATGAATCTTAAAATAGATTAGCTTTCTTATAAAAACTAGATGATTTTGAATGAAATGAACTATAAGAATTAAACGAACATCTACATCATGCATATAATACTCAAAGCTTACATGCTATAATGTGGTATTTATTCATAATTTGGTTGCCAAATCTCATGCGTGCAATGCACGTGTACCTTACTAGTCTAAATGGTGTTTGTGTGTGTGTGTGTGTTGTGCGTGTTAAACACATTGTACATAGTATCATACATGGTTTAGATTCCGAACATCTAGCTAGAGCATACATGTACTATGATTTGAATTCAACATAAAATGGATACATATATTTGACTTTGAGATCGTATGTACATATAGGAATTTACTTCTCCTATATTCATGTCATGTGTTGTGAAGATAATATTTAGATGGTGGTATAACTAACTCGAGTACAATCTCATTCAAACAGGGAAAATGTACTCAAATTTAGTCTATATGCTAGACAACACACATTGTTTTTTTATTGTTGAGGGAAGTGCAAATTGTTTTGGTACTGTACATGTTATGTTTGTTGTCCCAATTTTTTAGTTTTGTTGTTGTTGTATTTGAATGCATTTCTAGTAATATAGTAAAACGGGACATGGCTCTCTCTAGTAATGAGGTGCGAATTGTATTTTTTGGTACATGTTAAGCTTGTTCTCCCGAAATTTCAAGTCGCGCCTTGTTATGCAGAAATTTCAAGCTAGCATCTCTATCTATCGTGCCGCGAAACTCCCGCCTCTTTAACCCACACCTTGTTACCCCAAAATATTTAAGATATATCTTTGTCTCGTTGTGCTCCGAAAACTCCCTCCATCTCAACTCGCACCTTGCTATCCCAAAATTACAACGCGCGCGAAAACTCCCACCTCCTGTGGAATGCTGACAAGCGAAATGCCCGTGATACCCCTGAACTAAAAGAACTACCTAGCTCAAATCGGTGGGGGCACTTTCGTACCCCACATTTTGGACAAGCGCGTCCCTAAGCCATGGTTCCCCACTCCCATCCCATCCGCCCACCCATTCGTATACCAAGGCCGCGAAAACCCGCGAAGCCCCACACCCTCTTCCGTCCGCCACCCAGCCGGAGCCTCTTCCTCGATGACGTCATCCACAGCAACACCTCGACGTCCCTCATCCATCGTACTGAATGAGGATCCGTCATCGATCTTGTCGTCCCGCCGGTTTATCCACCCCATCCTCCACCTCCAAGGAGCTGCCCCGATGTTCCCCTTGTCTTTTGCGCCACTTCCTTTCCCATACCACCGTCTTCACCTGCACCACCGGAAGAGCATCATCATCACCGTTTCCTCGGATGAAGCTGAGGCCTAATCGGCACCACCAAAGAGGTTGTACACTAATCGCTGCATTTTCCTCTTGTTTCAATCTCACGGTGTTGCCGGCGCTCAGTCCTGAGCCGACATGGCGCGGCTCCAGCGATGGCGGCGTCGTCGTCCACTTCCTCCACAACATCGCTCCCCCGACGGCGACATCGACATCAGTAGGAGCTGCTGCTACTTTAGCTCTCACTCGCGCTGCTGCTTTGCTCTTGCTCTCGATCCCCTGCCTGGTCTGCTCTTGCTCTTGCTCTTGCTGCTGCTCTCGCTCTTGCTCTTGCTTGCCATGCTGCTCCGATTTAGCTACACTTCAGTCGACTAAATCGACTTTTGGGTCAGTCGATTTTCAGGGTTTTAGGGGGTAGGGGGGGCTCGCCGGAGTTAAGGAAGAACTAGCCGCAGTAGGGAGGGGGGCTCACCGGAGAGGTACCCCACTATCTATCTTCGGGTCCAGGGTGGGGGCGGTGGTCACCGACGGTGGTGTGGGGATCACCGGAGAAAAAGCTCAGCGGGGAGGGGGGCTAGAGGGATGGTTGGGGTGGCGGTGGACCGGCGGTGGGGAGTGGTTTCAGGGAGGCGCACCACCAGCTGTGGGCGGCGGTTTGGCCGGTGGTGGCTGGCAGCTCAGGGGGTGGAGGTTGAAGATGAACTGCAGGCCCTTGATTTTGTATCCAATGGCTGGAAAATCGACTGACCAGAGATGAAAAAGTTAGTCGACTGACGTGTAGCATCAACCTGATGCTGCTACACGACCAGCTGCCCCGGCTCTCGCACGCATTGCTGCTCCAGGCACTGCTACTGCTGCTACTGCTTTTCTACTATTAGTGCATTCAGTTTCGACAGTAAAATTTAGTTTCGACAGCAAAATTCAGTTTCAACAGTTAAGTTCAGTTTCAACAGTTAAGTTTATAGATGAGCGGCTGATGTATTTGACATCTAGCACTTTGTGGTGATGTATTTTACGTCATCTATTGGAGATGCTATTAGAATTCCACTCAGGTTAACATTGTCACTCTTGTCCTACTTCAGCCTCGGCGTCGTACAACTCACCGGAGCTGCTCCAGCGACGAAACCCTCCATCACAGTAGAGCAGTACCCCGGGCTCCATCTCTAAACGCCTAAGATCTTCCCCTCCTCCAACAGCCAAGTCAGTCGGAGCATCTTCACCGACCAACCCAATCACGCTGATATCGACATGGCTTTGCCAAAGAGGTTTTACACTTGTTGCATCTCTTTTTTACTCTACATGTTATATATATTGTCCACTGAGCACACATAGTAACATGAAATATGATTATTTTATCCTACTATATGACAAGCAGTGAGGTACCAGGAAACTTAGCTATCTGTGATGGACTCTCTTGAAAGCCATCATTATTTTATCTCTGCGCGTTTGAGTTGTGCATTTGTCGATGGCCCTGGGAGTTGAGCTAGTAGGGCAGTGGCCTGGGTCCAAAGTAGTAGAAGTAGCACACAAACATTTTTTGAGTGTAGGATTTTCCTTGCTCAAGCATGCCTACTAGAATCGCCAGTGCTTGCAAGGAAAAGTGAAGGAAAAACATAGGAATGGGAAAGTTTCCTATGGTACTACTATTCAAAGGAATGGAGCAAAGGAAAAATGTAGGATTTGTTCCTTTAGTGCCTCCTTGAAAGAAAAACTGTAGGAATTTAAATATCCAGTTGTCCTCCTTTTCAAATTCCTATTCATGAAGCACAAGACTAAGAGATAGTTACTTTTGTTCCTGAGGACATGGGAGAAGTCTTGCTATTAGTAGTCATGTGAATTTGGTATTCGTTCGATATTTTGATGAGATGTATGTTGTCTCTCCTCTAGTGGTGTTATGTGAAAGTCGACTACATGACACTTCACCATTATTTGGGCCTAGAGGAAGGCATTGGGAAGTAATAAGTAGATGATGGGTTTCTAGAGTGATGGAAGCTTAAACCCTAGTTTATGTGTTGCTTCGTAAGGGGCTGATTTGGATCCACATGTTTCATGCTATGGTCAGGTTTACCTTAATACTTTTGTTGTAGTTGCGGATGCTTGCAATAGAGGTTAATCATAAGTGGGATGCTTGTCCAAGTAAGGACAGTACCCAAGCACTGGTCCACCCACATACCAAATTATCAAAGTACCGAACGCGAATCATATGAACGTGATGAAACCTAGCTTGACGATATTCCCATGTGTCCTCGGGAGCGCTTTACATCATATAAGAGTTTGTCCAGGCTTGTCCTTTGCTACAAAAAGGATTGGGCCACCTTGCTGCACTTTATTTACTTTTGTTACTTGTTACTTGTTACAAATTATCCTATCACAAAACTATCTGTTACCTATTATTTCAGTGCTAGCAGAGAATACCTTGCTGAAAACCACTTATCATTTCCTTCTCCTCCTCGTTGGGTTCGACACTCTTACTTATCGAAAGGACTACAATAGACCCCCTATACTTGTGGGTCATCATGAAACCAAGTTATCGAACCAGTAGGAGGACCAATGAGCACTATGTAAACGGTATCTGCACACAAATAACAAATAATTGCAACCCATCGCATAAGAGGGGTTTTCAATCCCTCATGGGTAAAAGATAGATTGATTTGTATGATTTTGGATAAATAGATCTCACAATAAAACAAAACTAAATAAATAAAGAAAAAGTGCAGCAAGGTATTTTTTGATTTTTAGAATAATAAATCTATAAAAAAATAAAATAAAAATAGATCTCAAAGCAAATATAATAAATAATAGACCCCGGGGCCGTAGATTTCACTAGTGGCTTCTCTCGAGAAAAATAGAATATGGCGGGTAAAGAAATTACTGTTGGGCAATTGATAGAACTTCAAATAATTATGACGATATCCAGACTATGATCATTATATAGGCATCACCTCCAAGATTAGTAGACTGACTCCTGCCTACATCTACTACTATTAGTCCACACATCGACTGCTATCCATCATGCATCTAGTGTATTAAGTTCATAGAGAAACGGAGTAATGAAATAGGAGCGATGACATGATGTAGACAATATCTATTCATGTAGGAATAGACCCCATCTTGTTATCCTTAATAGCAACGATCAATACATGTCTTGCTGCCTGAGGGAGTCCTGGATTAGGGGGTCTCCGGACAGCCGAACGATATCCTTTGGACGGACTGTTGGACTATGAAGATACAAGATTGAAGACTTCATCCCGTGTCCGGATGGGACTCTACTTGGCATGGAAGGCAAGCTAGGCAATACGGATATGTATATCTCCTCCTTTGTAACCGACCTTGTGTAACCCTAGCCCCCTCCGGTGTCTATATAAACCAGAGGGTTTTAGTCCGTAGGACAACATACAATCAGACCATAGGCTAGCTTCTAGGGTTTAGCCTCTCCGATCTCGTGGTAGATCAACTCTTGTACTACTCATATTATCAAGAATAATCAAGTAGGGCGTAGGGTTTTACCTCCATCAAGAGGGCCCGAACCTGGGTAAAACATCGTGTCCCCTACCTCTTGTTACCATCCGCCTTAGACGAACAGTTCGGGACCCCCTACCCGAGATCCGCCGGTTTTGACACCGACATTGGTGCTTTCATTGAGAGTTCCTCTGTGCCGTCACCATAAGGAAGGATGCCTCATATCGTTGTTAAGAAAAACATCACCGCCGGGGGAGCCCTGGCTGTCGGCCAAACTCTCCAGCTAGGCAGTTTCATCATGACCGCCCGTTCGGCTGCTGCCCCGACGATGACTTCTCGGGTCATCGAAAACAACCTCCACGTCGGCTCGGAATTCGCCGAGCAGATGGATCCAATGGAGCTCTCTTCCCTAAATGAGCTCTTGGATCGCATCACCGCCTTGGGAGTCGCTACGGGATATGATCGGATTGGGCTTAAACCCGATCAAAGGGAGATTAACTCTCCACCGGTCACCCACCATGTTGCGGTGGTGGAGGAAAAATGCGGCGATTCCTCTTCTATCTTGAGGACTAACTATGTCCGGATTCTTGAGCTCTCCGAGCCAGATACCCGTTTACGGGAGGACACCACCCAGGCCCTGAACCTAGAGTCAGGCAGCGGTCCAGACTTATCGGGCAACATACCGGAACCCGAAATTCCACTATTGGAAACACCTCGGCCCCTGGGTCTCAGATTGGGCAGGGGTTCAGACTCAATTCCACCCACCCACCCAGACATAAACGATCTTTCCCACATCAGGCAAGAGCCCCATGAAACAGTACATCATTATTGGGCCAGATTCCTCCTTGTGATGAACAAGGTTAAGGACTATCGCGAGGAAGACGCAGTCTCATTTTTCTGCAATAATTGCACAGACAAGGGAATCCTTAACACCTTAAGTCGTCGTGACATATCACGCTTCGCTTACTTGGCGTCCATAGCATGAAAGTACTGTGTGATGGAAAGCGCCTGGAAAACCGAAACCAAATTTTGGGATAATCCGGCTAAGAATATACACCCAGTCCGAAATAAAAGGGTGCACTATCATAAGACACCCGAATTTGTTACAAAGAAACAAAAACCCTCTATAGGGCATGGAACCGTATTGGAGGGATGGCTTAACGGACCCTGCAAAATTTATAGCACAGCGGATACCATACCAACGCACAGCCTTAGAGCATGTTGGATACTCCAGCAGGTGGCCAAAAGGGGTAAGGATCTTCTTATCCCAAATGCCACAGAGCACCATCCCATGGATAACAATACGGTATTAACAGTTTTTGAAACCTTCGCATCAAATAATAGGCGCAAGTGAACACTCCACAGCCTCGCCGAAATCTGCCACGTAGCAGCAATGAATCCATGGAGTGACACGGCTATTACCTTCAATTCCAGTGACGAACCTAAATTCTGAACGGCCCGAGCACTGGTCCTCAGTCCAATTGTGGACAACTTTCGACTCACCAAAGTACTCATGGACGGCGGCAGTGGATTAAACCTCATCTATGAGGAAACTCTTCAAAAAATGGAAATAGACTGGAACCGCATTGAGCAAAGCAGCACAACCTTTAGAGGAATCATCCCCAGTAGGAAAGCACGCTGTGCTGGGAAAATCACACTAGATGTGGTATTCGGCACGCCGGAGAACTATAGGTCCAAAGAAATTACATTCCAAGTGGCCCCGTTCAGTAGTGGATACCACGCCTTTTAGGACGGGAGGCGTTCACGATCTTCCAAGCCATACCCCATTATGGGTGCTCAAAATTCCCGGGCCCAACGGAATCATCACTCCCACTAGTGATCCGGACACAGCACTCTACGCCGAAAACAAAATAGCCGCATTGGCCCTCGAGGCATTATCCAAAGCCCTCTCGGCCGAGGAATTAATTGCGCTACGCTCCACGGTGGACAGGGACGATGTAATACTTGACAAGAGATCCAAGTCCACCTATTTTAAACCAGCGGACGAAATAGTCAAATTCCAAGTCCACCCAACGGACCCTACAAAAACAGCCTCCATCGGGGCACAGTTAAACCCCGCCGTGGATGCCGCACTATGAGAGTTCCTGCGCGAGAATTGGGACATATTCGCCTGGCACCCCTCAGACATGCCAGGAATCCCACGCAGGCTAGTCGAGCACAGTCTCAATATCCTAAAGGGATTCAAGCCGGTCAAGCAGGCTCTTCGGCGTTTCTCTGAACCTATGAGACAGGCTATGGGAGAGGAACTAGCCAAGTTATTGGAGGCCGGATTCATTAGAGAAATAAAACACCCGGACTGGCTAGCAATCCCGGTGATGGTACCAAAGAAGGACAAATCCTGGTGCCTATGTGTCGATTTCAAGGACCTCAAAAAGGCTTGCCCAAAGGATCCCTTCCCCCTCCCCCGCATCGATCAAATTATCGATGCTACCGCAGGACACGAGTCATTGTGTTTCCTCAACGCATACTCCGGCTACCACCAAATCAAGATGGCGGAGTCCGACCAAGCCACAACGGCATTTATCACACCATACGGCCCTTTCTGTTTCAACACAATGCCTTTTGGGCTCAAAAACGCCGGCGCAACATATCAGCGCATGCTCCAGACATGTCTGGAGAAACAGATTGACAAAACAGTAGAGGCATACGTAGATGATGTGGTTGTTAAAACCAAACACGTAGACTCTCTAATAGAGGACTTGAGGATCACATTCGACAACCTCCGAACATACGACAGCTCAATCCGGAAAATGCGTTTTCGGCATACCAGCCGGAAAGCTCCTGGGCTTCATTGTCTCCAGTAGAGGAATTGAAGCTAATCCGGCCAAATCCGAGCTCTGTCACAGTTGGCTACCCCAACGGACCTCAAACAAATCCAGAAACTAACTGGATGTGTGGCGGCTCTAAGCCGCTTTATCTCCCACTTAGGAGAAAAGGCATTACCCCTTTATCACCTCCTTCGGCGCATCGAACACTTCGAGTGGACAGACGTTGCCACAGCCAGATTGGAAGAAATAAAAGCCATACTAGCAACCAACCCAATCCTGGCCGCGCCAAACATCAGCGAACCAGTGTTGTTGTACATTGCGGCAACTCATCAAGTTGTAAGCGCAGTGCTCGTCGTCGAACGAGAAGCTGACGGACATAAATTCCCTCTTCAAAAGCCGGTATACTATGTATCCACTGTCCTCACTCCATGCAAATCACGGTACCCATATTATCAAAAGATAGCCTATGCACTATTCATGGCATCCCGAAAGCTGCGACACTACTTTCAAGAGTGTTCAATTACAGTAGCCTCGGAAGTGCCACTTAATGATATTATAAACAACCGCGACGCCACGGGCCGGATTACCAAATGGGCCATTGAGCTCCTCCCGTTCGACATAACATACAAACCTCGGTGAGCCATTAAATCGCAAGTATTGGCCGACTTTGTCGTGGAATGGACGGAAGCCGAACACCCTAAAGAGTACGGTGCATACTCCAATTGGATCATGCACTTTGACGGCTCCAAAATGCTGGCTGGTCTGGGGGCTGTCGTCATCTTGACGTCCCCAATAGGAGATACCATTCAGTCCGTACTGCAGATACTATATACAGACTCCAACAACGCAGCCGAATACAAAGCCCTATTGCATGGTCTTCGGATGGCAGTCTCCATGGGCATTGAACGTCTGGAGGTGCGTGGGGATTCGAACCTCGCAATATCCCAAATAAATGGAGACTTTGATGCCATGGATCCGAAGACGGCAGCCTATGGAAACGCCGTCCTAAAGATGTCAGCTCAGTTCGAGGGGCTCGAATTTCACCATGTGGCTCGGGAAAATAATCAGGCGGCGGATATCCTCGCCCGCATCGACGCAAAACGCGACGCGGTCCCCCCAACATCTTTTTGGAGAGGTTGTTTAAACCATCAGTGGTATGGGAAGGGGACACTGGTAACAACAGTCCGTACCCAGCCAAAACGCTCGATACCGAACACTGACATAATCGGAGGCTCTACCACCGAAATAACACCTTCAGCCCACGTAATAATGGTCGTCATCACCCCGTGGACAGAACCATTCCTAGCCTACCTAACTAGGCAGGAACTCCCCGAGGACCAAAATGAGGCACGCTGCATAGTGCGGCGATCTACAGCCTACAGGGTCCACGAGGGAGAGTTGTATAAGAAAAGCACTACCAGAGTCCTTCAAAGGTGCATCTCTGAAGAGGAAGGGCGGAAGCTTTTGGCAGAAATTCACGCCAGACTTGGCGGCCACCACACCGCAGCCCGGGCCCTTGTAAGCAAGGCCTTCCGCACAGGTTTTTATTGGCCGACGGCCCGGACAGACGCACATGACTTGGTACGACGCTGCGCCGGTTGCCAGCTATTTGCAAACCAAAGCCATATGCCACCCACCGCCCTCCAAACAATCCCCATTACCTGGCCTTTCGTGGTCTGGGGGCTTGACATGGTTGGACCCCTTAAAGGGGGAACCCATAAGAAAAAAAACTTATTGGTCATGGTAGATAAATTCACCAAATGGATAGAAGCCAAACCTGTTAAAACAGCTGAATCCAGACCGGTGATAGACTTCATATCCGGGGTTGTACACCGTTATGGCGTCCCCCACAGCATCATCACGGACAACGGCACGAACTTCACGGTCGACGAGGTAAAACTCTGGTGCAGTAACATGGGCATCAAGCTTGATTATGCTTCTGTCTATCACCCACAAACCAACGGCCAAGTTGAGCAAGCAAATGGTCTTATCATGAGCGGCATTAAACCCAGATTAGTGCGATCCTTAAAGGAGTCTAACACACACTGGGTAGAGGAGCTCGACTCCGTACTTTGGGGGCTGCGGACCACGCCGAATCGCACTATCGAATATACACCCTTCTTTATGGTGTACGGCACAGAGGTAGTTTTGCCCTGCGACATAATTCATGACTCACCTTGAGTGCGCATGTACGAAGAAAGAGAAGCCGAGCTCGATCGGCAGGACAGTCTGGACACCCTTGAGGAGGAGCGCGACGTGGCAAAAGCCCGTTGTTAGGACCCCGACTCAATGCCACATCGATCTAGCATGTAACACCTCATATCACTTTGCGGCCTCACGCACGGTATTCTCACGGGTGTCGCCTTAACCTTTGCCCAGGACCGTTTGCGCCTTTTGGCACACGTATATGATAGTGTCGCTAGCATCCATATGATAAGGAGCCCGGGCTGACATGGCTAGTCGTAAACCCAAAGTGGCACAGACTTACAGGGACAGGCATCCATGACCCAGCATCGAACGTGTTGGTCATCAGCGAGTGAATCCAGGCTGTAGCACTGGGCTAGCAGGACTCCGGTGAACCGGGCTGTAGCGGGCTAACAAGACTCCGGTATTCATCGCGTGACATTTCCCCGAAGGGACAGACACAGGAACAAAGAAGGACACATGCCGGCCAGCCTAAGTGTTCTAGAGCAGTAGCAAGCTACCATGGCTCAGTGGAAACACTAGGAGACATTTCCCGGTAAGAGAGGCTACTAAGGATAAACAACTAGATAGTCAGATCCCACACATACCAAGCATTTCAATAACATACACACAATATGCTCGATATGTGAAAATACAACATGGCATCACAACAGGACTCTACGACTCAAGTATTTATTCGATAGGCTCCGAGGAGCGAGATATTACAAACAGGGGTCTCATGACCCAACATTCAGAGCATACAAATCAAGGTACAGGCGGAAGCTATCATGTCTGAGTACAGACATCTATAAATGAAAAAGGCTGAGTAGCCTGACTATCTACCAGATCCTGCCGAAGGCACAAGATCGTAGCTGAGGTAACAAGCTAAACATCAAAGTCCATGCGGAACTACTAGCAAGACTGAAGTCTCTCTGCAAAAACATAAAATAGGCAAACGTGAGTACAAATGTACCCAGCAAGACTTACATCAGAACTATCTACATATGCATCATTATCAACAAAGGGGATGGTGGGGTTTAACTGCAGCAAGCCAGCTTTGACTCGGTGGCTATCCTGAACTACGACTGCAAGCAACTCTTTTGAGGAGGCGCACACGAGTCCACATATTCACCAACCAATACACCACTATGGAACCGCCCCCGTCTCCCTACGAGAACGCCATCCATAGCACTCACGCTTATCTTGCGTATTTTAGAGTATCCACTTTCACTTGTCTATGAACTGATATAGGCAACCCAAAAGTCCTTTTCCGCGGACACGGCTATTCGAATAGATGATGTTAACCCTGCAGGGGTGTACTTCTTCATACATGTTTCCACCACTTAGCGTCTGCACACGACATGTGCTCGGCAGACTTCAAGCGAAAGCCGACGTGGATGTAGACCACGACCTACCTAAACACTCAAGTCTCTAGTCCAGGTTTATCGCCTATTCGGGTTCCATCCATGAGGACATCCGGCCGGAGTTTCGCTCACAGCCCCAAACGATGTGTGCAGGGTTCCCGAGACACCAAACGGGCGCCCGGTACACCGTGCCACGTGCCTACCGCATCACAGCCCACCCCTCCGGTCAGCGCTGTGCACAGCCTCCAGCATACTACAAACACCATAAACTACTTGCAACTCCTGGACAGAGGACTTGGGTGAATAAGAAGTCGAGCGGGGTCATATTTCAGGGCCCAATGTATGGTAGTAGCTGAATCATGGATCACAAACACAGAACTCAGTTCCTAAGGACGGCTTCAATGAGACAACCCACCATGTACTCCTACATGGCCTCTCACCGCTACCTTTACCAAAACGTGTTCACACACTTAGCTCACACACAGTAGGACATGTTCACACACCTCTGATTCATCCTTCATGAATTAGACCTGACTCAACTCTAAGCAGTAGCAGGCATGACAAACAAACATGAATGAGTAGGCACAACATGGCTCAAACAACTCCTACTCATACTAGTGGGTTTCATCTATTTACTGTGGCAATGACAGGTCATGCAGAGGATAAAGGGGTTCAACTACCGCAGCAAGTAACAGTTGAATCGTTGTTGTCCTAACGCAGTAAAAGAGAGCAGGAGCGAGAGAGTAGGATTGTATCGGAATGAACAAGGGGGTTTTGCTTGCCTGGCACTTCTGAAGATAACATTGAGTCTTCATCAGTGTCAACGATCACATCGTCGGTACAACGTCTACCGAGGGGGAACAACACCAGCAAACACAGAAGAAACACGATCAATGCAATGCACAATATGTTGCATGCTATGACATGGCAATATGAATGTGTTTTAGGCTAATGCACCTAGCTATGATTTAAATGAAGTTGGTTTGAATACATGATTCAAATTCCAACTCCATATATGGTTATTTAAATGCCCTTTATTTGTTTTGTCCAAAACAGAGGACAAATATTATTCAAACATGCATGAAAATGGTACAGATGGATTCCTTGAATTTTTCTGATAATTTTTCATATATAAATTATTTCATTCTGACTTGCGGTTGATTTTCTATGATTTATTGAAGTTTGGGGTATTTTCTGAAATTTATAAATCATTTCCTGATTTATTTTAATTCCAGAAATACTTACTGCGTCAGCATTGCGTCACTATGACGTCAGCAGGTCAACAGACGCTGCTACTGGTCAAACCCGACCAGTGGGGTCCACTGGTCAGTGACTGGGGCTGGTTAGTGCCGCTGACGTGTGGGCCCAGTCAACGGCCACGTCAGCACGGTCAAAACTGACGCGTGGGGCCACTGTAACTAGATTAAACTAAACAGAAAAATAAACTAAGATTAATTAAAGCGTGGGGCCCAGTGCCAGTGACACGGTGCGGTGTTTAGTGGCTAATTAAGCCAGCCACGTCAGCAAGTGACGCCGGCGACCACGGCGACGGCGAGACCTCGCCGGAGTTGCTCGGGATGGCGCTACAGCCCGCGGCTGGTCGCGCTGAGGGCACCAAGAGGGAGCCCGTGCTCCCGTGCATCTAGGGGCGCACGCAGCTGGGCACAGGGAGGCCGGGGTCGACGGCGGCGACCACTTAGGCGGCGGCCGGAGCTACGGCAACGACGGGTTAGGCGATGCAGGGCGCCAGGGGAGGCGTTGGTGAGTGCTATGTGCTCCTGGGACTGTGGTGAGCACGACGGTGGGCTCGAGAATGAGCTGCGGTGGCTGTGGTCACGGCCACGCCATGGCCGGTGGCGAGAAGCTCTCGGGTGCGGTGGAAACGGCGGCTACGGAGAGAGATAGAGCACGGGGAGAGAGGGGTTCGGCAGAGGAGCTCACGGCGAGGTCGACGAGCAGCTCAGTGGGCTCGGGGAGGTGGCGGAGACGGCGAATCGACAAGCGGCATCCAGCGGCCGTGCGTGAAGAAGACGGCTCGATGACGGTGATGCAGGGCGTCCGAGGTCGCTTGACTCGATGGAGAGGATGAGGGCGAGGTAGCCGAGCTACTGGGCACACTGAGGGGTCGAGGGGGAGGCTCTGGGTGCGGCAACGGCGAGCGGCGGCGATGAGCTCTGCTCGGGCTGCGCGAGAGAGAGAGCAGAGGAGGGGGAAGGGGTCGAGAGAGAGCAGAGAGCGAGGGGAGAGACAGAGGGGGCTACGGGCGTATCCGGACGCGTCGGGGCGCCTCGGTGGCAAGCAGGAGGTGGCCAGGGCGGCGTCGGCGCTCGCCACCGAGCTGCTTCGGTGCGAGGGGAGGAAGACGACAGGAAAAGGGTGGGCTAGGCCGCGCTGGGCCGGTCCTGTTGGGCTACCAGGTGGGCTTCACAGGTAAGTCGCCAGGTATGTGCTCTGTTTTAATTCCTGTTTATGTTTTCTATTTTTTTTAAATTTGTTTTTCCACTGTTTTGAATTTAAAACTAATTCAAACAATGCCAAAAACTCCTCTGAATATTTTTGTTTTGCTAGATGGACTTTTCCAAAAGCTCATAAAATATTTCAGGGGTATTTGAAATTATATTCTAATTATATGAATATAATTCAAATTCAAATAGCTAATGATTTAAATTCAAAGTCCAAGATTAAGTCCTTAAAAATGTTCAATATTTTGGTTGGGACCAGAACCCTTTGCCAAAATTATCAAACATTTAAGAAGATCATTTAGGAACAATGAATGAGATTTTAGGGTTTTTGCCCTTCTTTTATTTAGGGTTTTGAGGCTTCCAAATTTCCCCAGTTCAAATTCAAAAATTTAAACATGATGCAAACACTAGGCAGCACCAGAAGCTAGGGATGTGACAACTCGCCCCCACTAAACAAGAATCTCGTCCCGAGATTCAAGCGTAGGGTATGATGAAGGGGGAACGCAAACTAGCACAATCTTCATGATCCAGGTTGCACTTCAACTGAACGTTGATTCGTTCACCATCATTGTCTCGAAGTCTTGCTCTGAGAACTCCAACTATCATGACAACGAGAGGAAGGAAAGACCTTAAAAGAATCGTTCTTCTCAAAGGTCGAACAACTCAGGATTAACTCACGGAATGAGACATGGCAGCATCTCTTGAGCTGAGAGACGAAGCACACATCTAGAGGGATGGAGTGAAACGGATGACGAAGGTTTACTAGGTAGGCAACAATTCCACACCTAAAAGGGTGGTGAACGGTTGTCAACGTAGCGAGGAGTTAAGTTGACATGACACCATAATGATGCACCTTAGGGAAGGTGACTCGTAGATATATCCCCTTAAGTGGCAAAAAGAATTACCTTTGATTCAGAGATCATTGAAACTCTTTAAACCAGCCTAAGGCAATTCTTGAGTGATCGTTTGGAGGGGGTCGGTAGAATGGCATACTCGGACTTGGATGATGTGGACTACCTTGTTGAAGACAACGTAATGGATGAATTTGCTTACCACCAGAAATGGAAGAGACCCATGGTAGAATGGCACAGTGGTGGTGCAAGCTGGGAACAAAATGCAAATGCTGGGAATGATTCTGGTAACTGGGGAAGAACCCAACAATAGAGAGTGAATTCACTGTTTGAAAAGGTCATAGCATTGCCGAGGGAACTGAGAGCATCCCAGTTAGTGTCGATGATAACACCTAGCGCTTGTGCGTGCTCTCAAGAACTTGAGCATTTCCATAATCATCAGGGTTTTACCAACATCCATGTCAAGGGTGCTGACAACACAACATACTACCATGATGACCAGCGATGGACGATGCAGATGCAAAGGAGGATAACACTTTCTCATATTTCACCTTGGCGAGGCCAAGGGGACGAAATCTGGATGATCGACCGAGAGACATTTAGCACTCCGCTTCTAATGTTCTCCTTGATGTACTAGCGTATCCCATTCTTTGAAATGGTCTGGTATCTAGAACATCAGGTAAAGGTCGTACTTCGAAAACACTAAAATCATAAGGCATAGCTAGGGGGTAAATCCTACGAGGTCCTTATGGGGAGGTGGACAACTTCCTCAAACAAGATACTATAATAATAGGTCTACCGGATGGTGTGTTGGCCACGACATCCACCTTGCCGGTTATCGAGAGACCAATATTATAGTTCTTGGGAAATGTTCCAACCATCACATCTGCCTGAGATTCAGATCTGGTTGGTGTCAGGATATCCCAGACTCATCAAGTCTAGAAAGAAAAACGAAAGTTTGCAACACAAATCGACGAGATGACGTTGCAAGATTCTCGGGAAATGAATTACGATAGCAAGCTCCAAAACATGAGCTGGTTCTGCTACACATGTGTGAACATGCTGCCTCAGACAGACATGATCACATGGTAGTCTTACAATAAAACACTACCGAGTTCTGGTAGGGAACCATCATTGAGGATATAGGAATCTTGTGCATGAACTAGTATTTGCACAGCAACTCCTTTTCCTTGAACAAATCAATCAGTGGCTTGGTGTGCTAGGGATACATAGGGAATGAAGATGATCAGTCTATCAGACCATAGAATACTTCGCACATGCATGACTGACCTGGGATGATTCCAGAGGAGCAAAAACAGACTTTCTCGAATTCACGACGGCAACTTACATCAAATGCACGTGAATCAAAGGAATTCACTTCTTTCATCCAAACATATACTTCATGAACGGGGCATGAAGAAAATGCTTACACAAGTTTCCAACACTAGCTTAATGTTCAACAAAATCATGGAGGAGATAAGGATGTTGTCAATGGGCTCAACAACAATTCATCCGGGTTTCCTTTTAAAAGGAATTCCATAGTTAAGTGAACACGGTGATAGCATTGGTCAGACCAAAGAATATAATGGTGTATGCTCGAGGAAAAACCACGAGTAAGACAACATTACGGATATCGTTGGTTCTGGTTTGATTTGACGATAGCCCATACTCGAATCAAAGGTTTGGGTAAGATAATAGATCCAACAATTGATCACGAGGATCAACCAATAAACATATCATCTATCTTCAACACACACACACACACACACAGGATATCCCTTAAGATGAACTAAATCGGGCAAGCTTCCATCTTCCAACTCTCCAAGTTGTTGTTCAGCTTAGCCAACTAGCTCAGGGGTACCCAACACAGATTCTTGGAGAAAGGGTAGTTTACAGGATAAACCAACTTGATCACGAGCTCAACATAACAGTCAGGTGACAACCTGGTGATACTTTCGAGAAGATATTCGGAAAAATCACGAACCACCGATATGTTACTAAGATCGAGAACAATCTTGCTTTTCAGGGCAAGACGATATGATCAAATGAGCGAGGACTTGACAAAATCCTAACTCATCAATCGAAATGTGCACCAGGAAGATGGACAAGGTAGCACGATCAATCTTAGAATGATGATTCAAGAACCAACACGTTAAGAATGAGGTTATTGTCCATTTAACTACCAAGCAACAGAGTTGCTAGCAGTATTGATTTCACACACCACGATTCACTTGTCGGCATTCCGGTTACAATAACACAGGAACCAAGGAATGAACAATGATGGCAAGAAGTATCACTGTACCAAGAGTTCATAGGATGGTGTGCAATTCCTACAATAATCCCGATATAAAAGATGGTAATACTCCAAGGTAGAATAGAGCAAAAGCTGGATTGGCATTTTGATCTGCGGAGTACAATTGTTTTGACCCAATCCTAGATATGGATGAGGTACTGGAGTTTGTTTCTCCTAGTCATTCCGGAATAGAATGGCTTGGCGGACCACAAGAGTAATAGGTATCAATGAACGATTGCACGCATACTCTTGACTATCAATTGATAAACGAGGGTTAGAAGACAACTAAAGAGGGACAACTCAAAGAAACATACGATTTTCTGAGTTGTGGATGCATGGTTTAGCATGTCGAACGAAGTTCAACATATTTCTTCCGGATAAGCCATGCAGAGAGGTAGGACTGGCAGAGTCACGATTTATGAATGGAGAACTCCTCAAGAGTACTCTAATTGTGATCCATTGATCCAATAAACATCTGCCATAAGCGGTTCATAGTATTTGGAAGAAGGAGATACCACGGACCTCGAGGACTATCGCAAGTTACTAATATCCTAAAGGAACTAGCAAACACTATCAACATGAAGTAAGTAGAGTGAATCTCGGGTTCAAGAACCCAGGAATAGAATACCTACTACTAAGTGGCATCACGAGATGCTCTCGAGAATGATGGCCAGAATCATCACACTGGGATCACAAACATGGCTAGACTACTAGATGATCCCCTAAGACACCTAGGGTCATAATAAAACTCCAACATATATGTCAAGGCAATAGAGTACCTCAACTCACTGGTTAGTGTGCTTATTCTGACCAAAAGGACATCGGAACAAGAGGAAGGATTTGTAAATGCATCAGACTATTTAGAAACCTGGGGTGACTCGGACAGCATAACGGCTGTAAATGCTCAAAAGATTTGAGACATGCTACAAAATGGTGGCATAACCACTTGATCATCATAATATCAAGGTTCTAAGATCAACTATGAACATACCGAAGATAGTAGGAACTTAACTCAAGCTCAGAACCATCAATCCTATAGGACTACGGATTAATAACACGTGATCCTGATAGAAAGAAAAGAAAGCCTAGTTCCTTAACCCCGTAGAAAAGATAAGATGACTCAGATCAGAAGGGCATGAGGTAAAGGAGTAAAAAGAGCCTTACGTTCCATCCCACAATCAATTCCCTTACATAACTAAAGAATTTCTAGACTCAACTTCGACCAGTTTGGCTTGGTAATCCTACAGGCAGTCAAGCTCTGATACCAATGCTGTCAGGACCCCGACTCAATGCCACATCGATCTAGCATGTAACACCTCATATCACTTTGCGGCCTCACGCACGGTATTCCCACGGGTGTCGCCTTACCTTTGCCCGGGACCGTTTGCTCCTTTTGGCACACGTATATGATAGTGTCGCTAGCATCCATATGATAAGGAGCCCGGGCTGACATGGCTAGTCGTAAACCCAAAGTGGCACAGACTTACAGGGAGAGGCATCCATGACCCAGCATCGAACGTGTCGGTCATCAGCGAGTGAATCCAGGTTGTAGTACTGGGCTAGCAGGACTCCGGTGAACCGGGCTGTAGCGGGCTAACAGGACTCCGGTATTCATCGCGTGACATTTCCCCGAAGGGACAGACACAGGAACGAAGAAGGACACATGCCGGCCAGCCTAAGTGTTCCGGAGCAGTAGCAAGCTACCATGGCTTAGTGGAAACACTAGGAGACATTTCCCGGTAAGAGAGGCTACTAAGGATAAACAACTAGATAGTCAGATCCCACACATACCAAGCATTTCAATAACATACACACAATATGCTCGATATGTGCAAATACAACATGGCATCACAACAGGACTCTATGACTCAAGTATTTATTCGATAGGCTCCGAGGAGCGAGATATTACAAACAGGGGTCTCATGACCCAACATTCAGAGCATACAAATCAAGGTACAGGCGGAAGCTATCATGTCTGAGTACAGACATCTATAAATGAAAAAGGCTGAGTAGCCTGACTATCTACCAGATCCTGCCGAAGGCACAAGATCGTAGCTGAGGTAACAAGCTAAACATCGAAGTCCATGCGGAACTACTAGCGAGACCGAAGTCTCTCTGCAAAAACATAAAATAGGCAAACGTGAGTACAAATGTACCAAGCAAGACTTACATCAGAACTATCTACATGTGCATCATTATCAACAAAGGGGATGGTGGGGTTTAACTACAGCAAGCCAGCTTTGACTCGGTGGCTATCCTGAACTACGACTGCAAGCAACTCTTTTGAGGAGGCGCACACGAGTCCACATATTCACCAACCAATACACCACTATGGAACCGCTCCCGTCTCCCTACGAGAACGCCATCCATAGCACTCACGCTTATCTTGCGTATTTTAGAGTATCCACTTTCACTTGTCTATGAACTGATATAGGCAACCCAGAAGTCCTTTTCCGCGGACACGGCTATTCGAATAGATGATGTTAACCCTGCAGGGGTGTACTTCTTCATACATGTTTCCACCACTTAGCATCTGCACACGACATGTGCTCGGCAGACTTCAAGCGAAAGCCGACGTGGGTGTAGACCACGACCTACCTAAACACTCAAGTCTCTAGTCCAGGTTTATCGCCTATTCGGGTTCCATCCATGAGGAGATCCAGCCGGAGTTTCACTCACAGCCCCAAACGATGTGTGCAGGGTTCCCGAGACACCAAACGGGCGCCCGGTACACCGTGCCATGTGCCTACCGCATCACAGCCCACCCCTCCGGTCAGCGCTGTGCACAGCCTCCAGCATACTACAAACACCAGAAACTACTTGCAACTCCTGGACAGAGGACTTGGGTGAATAAGAAATCGAGCGGGGTCATATTTCAGGGCCCAATGTATGGTAGTAGCTGAATCATGGATCACAAACGCAGAACTCAGTTCCTAAGGACGGCTTCAATGAGACAACCCACCATGTACTCCTACATGGACTCTCACCGCTACCTTTACCAAAACGTGTTCACACACTTAGCTCACACACAGTAGGACATGTTCACACACCTCTGATTCATCCCCGATGAATCAGACCTGACTCAACTCTAAGCAGTAGCAGGCATGACAAACAAACATGAATGAGTAGGCACAACATGGCTCAAACAACTCCTACTCATACTAGTGGGTTTCATCTATTTACTGTGGCAATGATAGGTCATGCAGAGGATAAAGGGGTTCAGCTACCGCAGCAAGTAACAGTTGAATCGTTGTTGTCCTAACGCAGTAAAAGAGAGCAGGAGCGAGAGAGTAGGATTGTATCGGAATGAACAAGGGGGTTTTGCTTGCCTGGCACTTCTGAAGATAACATTGAGTCTTCATCAGTGTCAACGATCACATCGTCGGTACAACGTCTACCGAGGGGGAACAACACCAGCAAACACAGAAGAAACACGATCAATGCAATGCATAATATGATGCATGCTATGACATGGCAATATGAATGTGTTTTGGGCTAATGCACCTAGCTATGATTTAAATGAAGTTGGTTTGAATACATGATTCAAATTCCAACTCCATATATGGTTATTTAAATGCCCTTTATTTGTTTTGTCCAAAACAGAGGACAAACATTGTTCAAACATGCATGAAAATGGTACAGATGGATTCCTTGAATTTTTCTGATAATTTTTCATATATAAATTATTTCATTCTGACTTGCGGTTGATTTTCTATGATTTATTGAAGTTTGGGGTATTTTCTGAAATTTATAAATCATTTCCTGATTTATTTTAGTTCCAGAAATACTTACTGCGTCAGCATTGCGTCACTATGACGTCAGCAGGTCAACAGACGCTGCTACTGGTCAAACCCGACCAGTGGGGTCCACTGGTCAGTGACTGGGGCTGGTTAGTGCCGCTGACGTGTGGGCCCAGTCAACGGCCACGTCAGCACGGTCAAAACTGACGCGTGGGGCCACTGTAATTAGATTAAACTAAACAGAAAAATAAACTAAGATTAATTAAAGCGTGGGGCCCAGTGCCAGTGACACAGTGCGGTGTTTAGTGGCTAATTAAGCCAGCCACGTCAGCAAGTGACGCCGGCGACCACGGCGACGGCGAGACCTCGCCGGAGTTGCTCGGGACGGTGCTACAACCCGCGGCTGGTCGCGCTGAGGGCACCAAGAGGGAGCCCGTGCTCCCGTGCATCTAGGGGCGCACGCAGCTGGGCACAGGGAGGCCGGGGTCGACGGCGGCGACCACTTAGGCGGTGGCTGGAACTACGGCAACGACGGGTTAGGCGATGCGGGGCGCCAGGGGAGGCGTTGGTGAGTGCTATGTGCTCCTGGGACTGTGGTGAGCACGACGGTGGGCTCGAGAACGAGCTGCGGTGGCTGTGGTCACGGCCACGCCATGGCCAGCGGCGAGAAGCTCTCGGGTGCGGTGGAAACGGCGGCTACGGAGGGAGATAGAGCACGGGGAGAGAGGGGTTCGGCAGAGGAGCTCACGGCGAGGTCGACGAGCAGCTCAGTGGGCTCGAGGAGGTGGCGGAGACGGCGAATCGACGAGCGGCATCCGGCGGCCGTGCGTGAAGAAGACGGCTCGATGACGGCGATGCAGGGCGTCCGAGGTCGCTTGACTCGGCGGAGAGGATGAGGGCGAGGTAGCCGAGCTACTGGGCACACCGAGGGGTCGAGGGGGAGGCTCTGGGTGCGGCAACAGCGAGCGGCGGCGATGAGCTCTGCTCGGGCTGCGCGAGAGAGAGAGCAGAGGAGGGGGAAGGGGTCGAGAGAGAGCAGAGAGCGAGGGGAGAGACAGAGGGGGCTACGGGCGTATCCAGACGCGTCGGGGCGCCTCGGTGGCAAGCAGGAGGTGGCCAGGGCGGCGTCGGCGCTCGCCACCGAGCTGCTTCGGTGCGAGGGGAGGAAGACGACAGGAAAAGGGTGGGCTGGGCCGCGCTGGGCCGGTCCTGTTGGGCTACCAGGTGGGCTTCACAGGTAAGTCGCCAGGTATGTGCTCTGTTTTAATTCCTGTTTATGTTTTCTATTTTTTTTAAATTTGTTTTGCCACTGTTTTGAATTTAAAAATAATTCAAACAATGCCAAAAACTCCTTTGAATATTTTTGTTTTGCTAGATGGACTTTTCTAAAAGCTCATAAAATATTTCAGGGGTATTTGAAATTATATTCTAATTATATGAATATAATTCAAATTCAAATAGCTAATGATTTAAATTCAAAGTCCAAGATTAAGTCCTTAAAAATGTTCAATATTTTGGTTGGGACCAGAACCCTTTGCCAAAATTATCAAACATTTAAGAAGATCATTTAGGAACAATGAATGAGATTTTAGGGTTTTTGCCCTTCTTTTATTTAGGGTTTTGAGGCTTCCAAATTTCCCCAGTTCAAATTCAAAAATTTAAACATGATGCAAACACTAGGCAGCACCAGAAGCTAGGGATGTGACACCCGTTCCGCATTTTATCAACAACAGGCTCGCAGATACCAAAGCAGAGAAGTACGGGCCAAAACTTATAACATTGTCGAGTTAGTTCTATGCCTGCCGGAGAAGAAAAAGTCCAAGCTCGAGCCCAAATGGGAAGGTCCCTTCATTATTGACCAAGTTCTGACTGGTGGAACGTACTCTCTGCGGGATGCATCGAATAATAGACTTGAGCCGAACCCATGGAACACCGCCAGACTCCAAAGATTCTATGCCTAGTGTCGGACTCTATGTTCGTCTCCTTCCTCTGTCCATTTTTTGCATATACATTATCTGTCTTTTTTCTCTTTCTTTCTTTTCCTCTTTCTCTAGGCCTTCAAGGGCCACATTGTGCCTCGCTTGCACATTACAGATGCGCTAACCGCGCTCATTATACCCGGGGGCTTCTTACACAGAAGCTTAATTATCTATCCGGGCTTTAGGCCCCGCACATGTGTTATTCTTCCGCATGTACCTTTTCTTCGCCACTATATGCATCGATATGACTTAAGTTTTGGCCAAGTTGGGTTGCCTGGCTCTTGTATTTATGCCCTATGTTCCCATTAATTCGGCTAGGGCATAGGGGGAGCACATCTGTGATTGTTACTGCCGGGTCAGCTGGATGTGTACCTCAGACTGGGTGAAGCTGAAAGCTAGCGTTGTTAAGGGAATATTCAGTCGGCGAACAAAATATGATTTTTTTATTTTCAATATATACCCCCAGATGTTTTTTCCGGCGTTTCCTCTCACAGTCCGGACATGCACTTTAGGGCATGCGTACCCAGGGAAAGGAACCCTTAACGGAACTATTCTCCCTGGAAGATGTTTCTTATTACCGATGTAATATAACATAACTAGTTGGGCACTTGTCTGTTCAAGCACTAATGACCCCTACGCCTGTTCTCCATGCATACCCCGGTTCTTATATAACTGAGCGGGTATTCGGATACACTCCGGACTATCGGGTCCCGAGGTTGAAGCGAAAAGGTTCGCCATGACAAATGATCTACAATCCGGCTAGAAGGCATTATACATGTCACTTTAATTACATAGTCATGTAGACTGACTAAATTCCTCTTTTATACCATCCAACAGGCGGTCTAGCCTACAATCCTGTTGGGAATATTTTGCGGCTAATTCTACTTGCCCATAGACTAAGCTAACGGGGATCTCTTTCCCGTCGGGCCCCACAGGTCCAACCTCGGCCATGTGATTTGGGTTAGCCTTGGTATACCGCGTCTTCACCATGGCCCAAGCTTCCCTGGCACCTTGACGGTGGGCAGATATCTTCCATAATCGGAAGTGCCGCCGCGCCGCCGCGCTCCCTTGAGCTTCTCCACAAGCTCTCTAACGCCTTCTGGCAGGGAGACGGATGGCCACAAGGCCTGGGAAATGCCTCGCATCACCTGCCGAACTTGTTCGTGTAGTTGTGAGAGCTCGGATAGAAGATCACCCGCAGACCCGAGCATCTCCTCCGCGGGACGACCCATCAGCATACCTGCATACATAACTCTGTTAGCCGACTTCTCCGCCGTCCCCTTTATTAAGGGTTTGTTCAAGCACTTACTAAATATGCCGCATTGAAGCCGCTTATTCTCCTTCTCGGAGTCCGCAAGCTGGGCTCGAACATCTTTCAGTTCCACGCTCAGCTTGGTATTGGCGTCTTGGAGATTGTTTATCTCCCGCCTGACCTCAGTCAGCACGCGTTCGCCAGCCTTTAGCTGTCGTACGGTGTGCTGCTCCTCCGGATTCATCTGGAAACATCTATTGTTAGACCTGCAGCCATGCCGCATGCTATACGGTACCTGTTATTCTTTAAAAGAAACGTTACCAACTGGGGACTTTTTCAGTTCCTTCAATGCGGCAACAGCGGCCCGAAGTTTGATCTTGCATTCCTCCAGCTCCTGTGACAGTCGACTATTCTTCTCTGTAAGAACCTGCATAATATGATGATCCTTAAATCAGTTCTGCTAACTATTTCAAGTCTCAGGGGCTACTAATACATATAATTATCAGATTTACTTACCCGTACATCCTTTACATACTAGTCCATGGCTCTGGCTAGACCATCTTGAGCAGCACGGAGGTACGCCTCTCTAGAATTGAAGGCATCAAATGCCTCTGGTGAAATGCAAGCATCGCAGAGTACGGCCCGACGGCGCCTATGATTCATGGCGCTCTCCACTTCTGAATTTGTAGCGGATAGCATATCCGCATCCTCTGTAGGGAGAGTATCCGGCGTCTGCCCCATGTCGGCTTCCGCCTCTATATCTGATCCTGGAGCCTGACTGGTGGAAGCGTGATCGGCAGCCTCACCGGACATATTCCGGCGAGCGTTTTTTCTGTTAAAGAAACATGGACGTCATTACATTTCAAGAAAGACGACAACCACAGAGCGGGGTTTCTGTCATACCTCTGTGCCGGCGTCTCCGTCCTGACTGCCTTCCTTTTTGGCCTGCCCGGCCTCGGTGCCTCTTATGGGCGAGTTGCTGCGGGTTCGGCATGGCGTCCTGAATGCCTTCCCTGTAAAAACACCATATGTATATGGTAGGTGAAGTGTCTAAATGGGGATCCTAGTTTTTGGAGTTGGGATTTTTGGTTTTTCTTACGTGCGATGCAGGAAGCAGTCCGGGATAGTCGGCCGTAATGGCCACCATGGCGTTATCACAACTTAATTGATAGAACTGCCGGTTTATCAGCTCCATGAATATGTCCGGATCTTCTTCGAGTATGGAACCGAGGGCCCGGTCAGGGTCCTCTGGTTGAGGAGATGGGCTCCTGACCTCCCTTATGGCTTTTCGCAGTTCCTGCCGCAAAATGGCAAGGTGAGTACCTATGACTGAGAATGCGGGAAGAAGGGGAGTAAGGAGATATAACTCACCTAGCTTGGAGGGTTGTACATGGAGAATCCATCCTGTGGCTTGAGGCGGATGAACTCCTCTTCCTCTCCCTTGAACAATTCACACATAATTTTTGCTAAGGCAGCAGCGTTGTCCGGGACCTTACACCCGCAACGGGTGGCGTCATCTTCCCCATTAAAACACCATAAAGGGTGCCCTCGATATTGAAGCGGTTGCACTCCCCGCATTATGCATATTGACATAACCTCGATTACTGTCAATCCTGATTGAGCCAGTGCTTTAAGCCGGTTCATCGGGTAGAGGACTTCTCCGTTGTCTTCCTCCTGGGGGCTCCGCGGGCGCCAACTTCGGCGTTTCTTCAGAGGAGCATTGCTGAACTCAGGAAGACCCCACCAAACAGGGTCCGGAAGGGGGACGTCCTCCATATAAAACCATTCTGAAGGCCAGTCTTTGGACGTCTTCTTCGGAGTACCGGACAGGTATCCGATTTCGGCGATACGCCATATCTCGGCTCCGCCCACTTGATAAAGTGACCCCTTCTGTGTGCGAGGGACGAGGCAAAATAACCTTTTCCACAGCTCGAAATGAGCCTCGCAACCCAGGAATAACTAGCAGAGGGCAACATAGCCGGCGATGTGTAAAATGGAAGCATGGGTGAAATTATGTAGTTGGAGGCCGTAAAACTCCAGGAGCCCGCAGAGGAACGGATGAATCGGAAATCCAAGTCCCCTCAATAAGTAAGGGACAAGGCATACCCGCTCCCCCGTAGAAGGGCCGGGGAAGCTCTCCGCTTGCTCCCCGCCATTGTAAGTGGCGAGCCCGGCTCGGACGGCACCATATACGCCAGAGGGAGAAATCCCTTAGTCTTCAGTTCGACTAACGACTGTGTGGGACTGAACACCTCTCCCAATCACCGGGCTTAGGGCTACGGGGGCGGGAGGAGGAGCTGCAGAGGTCAGCCATGCTGGAGTGGATCTTTCCGAAGCACGCTCCGATGGATTCTCGCTGGGGGAGGATGGTATGGATTGGATCTAAGGATCCCCATCCCTTTAATAGACAATTTATTTATCTGGCTAGGGGGGCGAATGTAAAAATGCCCTAGCACCTCGCATTCATTCGACGCGTGGAAGATAGCCCTTATTGGGCGCAGAAGCCAAGAGGTTCAACATTTATGGGACCGGACACTGCTTTGCAAACGTTCAAAATATGGAGAAGAACCCGCCTTGCAATGCCGAAGACAACACTGCGCACCGGACTCATCGTCATTGAAGCCTAGTTCGGGGGCTACTGAGGGAGTCCTAGATTAGGGGGTCTCCGGATAGCCGGACTATATCCTTTGGGCGGACTGTTGGACTATGAAGATACAAGATTGAAGACTTCGTCCCGTGTCTGGATGGGACTCAACTTGGCATGGAAGGCGAGCTAGGCAATACATATATGTATATCTCCTCCTTTGTAACCGACCTTGTGTAACCCTAGGCCCCTCCGGTGTCTATATAAACCGGAGGGTTTTAGTCCGTAGGACAACATACAATCAGACCATAGGCTAGCTTCTAGGGTTTAGCCTCTCCAATCTCGTGGTAGATCAACTCTTGTACTACTCATATTATCAAGAATAATCAAGGAGGACGTAGGGTTTTACCTCCATCAAGAGGGCCCGAACCTGGGTAAAACATCATGTCCCCTGCCTCCTGTTACCATCCGCCTTAGACGCACAGTTCAGGACCCCCTACCCGAGATCCGCCGGTTTTGACACCGACACTGCCCCTTCTATCATTTGGAAAGAACAAAGAACACCACACGACCGAACCCATCACAAAGAACCTCTTCCCATGGCAAGAAAAATCGATCTAGTTGGCCTAACTAAACCAAAGATTAGAAGAAGAACTACGAGGCTATAAGTAATCATGCATATAGGAGATCAAAACTCAAATAAATTTCATGGATAAAATAGATCTGATCATAAACTCAAAGTTCATCGGATTCGAAAAAACAAACCGCAAAAAGAGTTACATCAAATAGTTCTCCAAGAGACCATTGTATTGAGAATCAAAAGAGAGAGAGAGGAAGCCATCTAGCTATTAACTAAGGACCCATAGGTCTACAATGAAATACTCACACATCATCTGAGAGGCACCAATGAGGATGATGAACCCCTCCGTGATGGTGTCTAGATTAGATCTGGTGGTTCTGGAACTTGTGGCGGCTGGAATTATGTTTCATTGACTCTCCTAGGGTTTTTGGATTTTTGGGGTATTTATAGAGCAAAGAGGCGGTGCGGGAGGTGGTCGACGTGGGCACAACCCATGAGGGCGCGCCTAGGTGGGTTGTTCTCCCCTCGGAGCCCTGCTCTGGTACTTCTTTTGCCCAACAGATGTCTTCTGGTCCAGAAAAAATCTCCAAAAGTTTTGTTGCATTTGGACTCGGTTCGGTATTGATTTTATGTGAAATGAAAAACAAGGAAAAAACAACAAGTGGCATTGGGCACTATGTCAATAGGTTAGTCCCAAAAAATGATATAAAGTTGCTATAAAATGATTATAAATATCAAGAATGATAATATAACAGCATGGAACAATAAAAAATTATAGATATGTTGGAGACGTATCAGGCCCGAATGAATTTTTTCCTGTCATGGCTATGACACTTCTATGGCGATAATTGTGACAAAAACACGTATCATCATAGATGTGGTGGGCTCCTACATCTATGACAAAAAATCATGACAGAAAGTGGGCTTTACGTCCTCGGTGGGCTAGGGAGGCACCTTCATGACATTGTTTGGCCCGTCCATGACATACAAATTCATGGTAGAAGTGAGGGAGAGAAATTTTTGCGCAGTTCACGGTTACGGCGGGTGGTCGGGGCTGCGCGATGCTGTGTGGTTTGCGCGTTTCTCACTTTTACATGTGCGAGGTGCGAGCCGTGTCGCTATAACTGAATCCGAGCAAGATGTATTTGCTTACTGAACCCGAGCAATCGCACTGCTATGTACTGAAGCCAATCAATCGATCCCTTCGCTCCTAACTTAACCCGACGACTCCTTCGCTGCTAACTGAACCCAATCAATCGCTTATGCTGCTTACTGAAGCCGATTGAACCCCCGTGCGATACGTAGCTAGCCGGTTAGGTTGCTTCTGGATGAACGTTGTCCGTTGCTGCTACGCGCATGATACGTAGAACGAGTCAAGACGTGGTGAGTCCAGCCAGTTGGTTGGATGTGGATGAACAGTTCCGGTGGGGGTTGAATGAACAGGACCCCGACAGTGTGTAAGCAGTTGCCACTGTATGAACAGGACCCCGTGGTAGTACGCGGTTGCCGCTGGATGAAGAGGACCCCAAGGAGGCCGCGACACACAACAACCGGTTGTGGGTGGATGAACAGGACCCCATGCAAGATGGTTGAACAGTAGACAGTGGAGGCTGGATGAACAGTAGCCCGTGGATGAATAGTGTCTGGTGGAGGCTAGATGAACAGTAGCCCGTGGATGAATAGTGCCTGGTGGAGGCTGTAGGAAGTCGACGATTGATGAACAGTCAAGGTGGAGGTTGGAGGAAGTCGACGATAGATGAACACTAGTACTTGGAGGCTAGAGAGTTAGTCAGCGGTGGATGAAAAGTAGCCTATGGAGTTCTATTTTGCGGTACACCACACCCCTCTCGATCAACAGGACCCTGTTTTGACCGTAGGAGGTTGGAGAGAAGTCCATTTGCAGTACGCCACACCCCTCCCGATGAACATGACCCCGTTTCGACCATAGGCGGTTGGACAGAAGGTTGTTTCCTCCATTTTGTGGTATGCCACACCCCTCCCAATGATCAGGACCCCGTTTCAATCTAGGAGGTCGAAGAGAACTCCATTTTCTCTGTTTTGTGGTACGCCAGACCCTGAGTTGATGAACACGGCCCTGCTTTGGCTATTCCTTCCAAGCCAGTTGAATCCTGATGATCACGACGCATTCCGACCCTATCGGTTGGCTCCCGATGAACACGACTTTTTTTCCTCCGTTCCGACCTAGCCGGTTGGCTACAGACGAACATGACGCCATTGCTGTACGCATTCGAGACCCTGCCTGTATGTACGTATGTGGCCATATTTACTCTCTTGCAATGTGGCTGTGTACACGATTTAGATAGGACTACCTGAACTGCTACGTCGGGGCTCTACTGTGACACGCGACACTGCTTTCTCGGCCAATGTTCATCCTTGGAAAGAGACCGATCCACCAGTATGTACGCACATGTTTGCGACCAGACACATAACACTACGTACACTTTGACTTGGTGAGTCCCAACTGTCAGGGGAGTTATGGGGGCACTTTGTTCTGTCCGAAGATATAGTTGGTGGGTCCCATCTGTCAGGGGATGAATCATTTTTCACGCGTAATAAGGACGCACTTCCTTGCAAGAGAAGATTTAGCCGGTGGGTCCCACCTATCAGGGGGAGGAAACATTATTTTTTCCGCGTAAAAAGGATGCAGTTGCATGCGTGCGTCCATGGACGTGGTGCGTCCCCACTATTAGCCTCTCCACGTATAGTCATCTTCCAACGACTCTTGCTTGTTGACCATGTTGACCGTGCCACGCTGAGTGCACCAAGGTGGTGGACGACGGCAAGGCTCGGAGATGGTAACAATCTAGAGATGGGGAAGACGCGACAGCGGAGTCGCAGACAGAGAGGAGTGTGAGACTTGACTGGTTGGGGTGCGGGCTGGGTCTACACTCGGCGGAGAATAACAACAGGTGCGGAGGAGTGGAGGGATGGTCCGGCCGTCCGTGGGGTAGTGTTTCACTCTGAGGTGCAAGAAGTAGCATTGTTGGATGCTAGAGGGTAGATCAGGCGGTCTCGCCAGCGCTGGAGGAAGAAGACGATAGATTGAAGAAGAATGTCGCCCGTTGGATGTAAATCCAACGCCTTACTTAGGCTTCTACCTATTGGCCCACATGTCAGCTAGTCCATTTGGTGGGCTGGGTGAAACAATAATGTAACACCTATGCAACTCATTTGTATGTTACGTTAGAATTTACAGCCCATTTGCAAAAAATTGAAATACACGGATTTGATGGGCTGGGTTATCATGTTGGGCCGGACGGAGAAATGTTATAAAAACGTAAACACGTGGTTGCACGTCTATTGCTGCATTGGTCAGTAAAATCTTAGCAATCTTATGTTCACTAGGAATTAACTTGCAAGCTTATTGTTAAACAATTATTATTATTATTATTTTGTAAGAACTTATTATTTACGAAATAAAATATTATTTAATTTGATGAGTTAATAAGATGTGGGGTATTATTATCTTTTAGGCTAGAGGCGGGGAAGTTGAGTTAGTTCTAGGGAAAACTAGTGGGAAAAAATCGGAGATATGATTAATAAAAAGGAAAAATAACGTAAGTGGTAAGGTCTATACAAAGATTGGACGAAGGACAAGTCAAATGGGAACCTTAGGTTGTTTAAAAAATATATGTAATAAAATTATATATATATAATATTATAGAAGGGAAAACATAGGAAAGGAAAAACCGCATTGAAAAAAATGATACACCTGCTGGATCCCCATGATCATGTTGTGGGCCGTGGATGTCCTAAGAAAGAAACCTGCGCTGGGCAGCCACGACCCAGTTGATACCTACTGGACCTTAAAAAAGGAAACATCGCATGCCAGTGAACTAGTTACATACATAGGCAAATAGCCACTAAAAAAATAAAAGGCAAACAGATTAATGGGTTCCTAGACGAAATATTTCAGATAAAATAGATAATTACGACACATAGGATAATGCATGAAACACACAGATTATAAAGGTGCTTAAACAGACAAAGTGCACCATCTAGATCTTCCTGGCATGCTTGATCATGACGCTGCGGCTGTCCGTGTGCTCCTCGGTTACGAGAAGCAGACACGCACTCATGTCCAAGATCCGCGTGTATATGTCGTAGCATACGTATGCGTCCTTGGCCGCGTTGGTGATGTAGGCTAAAATCAGAGGTACCTCCCACCTGTTTAGGCCTATTGTATCCACGTCTTCTTTCATGTTGGCGTAGCAGGGGTCGATGATGGCGGCAACGAGGTCAACCACCGAGTTCTTCTCCTGCTCGTTGCCGATGATCTTTTATTGCTTCTGGATGTTAATGAGATTTTTGCACCAGATGGCCGAATCGTAAAGCACAATGGCGTTCTTCCTTCTCTCCACCATAGCGAAGGTGCAGTCGGCGGTGCCGATGAAATGTGGGAGTGCTCCAGAACCTCTGATGGCCCTACAGTTATGGTAGAGGAGAACCTTGTCCCCCACACATACCTGGGCGACGGCAATCCACTGGTCCTTGCCAGGAGATGGATTTATGGTCACAAGGTCAAGTCCTGCGACCTTGTGCTTCTCCTCCTGTAGGTACTACTTGAACTTGGTGAGGCAGAGCTTCACCGAGTCCGAATCGTTGGTGTACATCACATTCAACTTTAGCACCAAGTCTTTGAATGGAGGAGTCAAAGGTGAACTCCTTGCTAAAGTCCATATCCAGCAGGCTCACCCCTCGAATCGCCATTGGAGTCTCTTGTCACGTAGAGTTTATGTGGCGGTTCTCATTTTGTGGGGATTGGGGGCAGTGGGAAGATGAAGATGATGGGGAGATATGGAGAGTGGAGGGCTCCTTATTTACACTAGGGATGTGTGTGTAGTGGGGTACTAGGGGGTGGCAGCAGCAGCTCATTTTTCCAATCTTGGGGAACTACAATCGCCAGTGAACGTAGCGGGTATGCAGCGGAAGCAGCTAGTTTTTCAACTCTTGGGAACTGCAGTCGCGAGTAAACATAGTTGGTATAGGCGGCAACACTTATACTACCCATCCTCCCTCGCCCTCTATACGCCCGAAATAACATGCCTCCTCGACGCATTCAAAGGCATCCATTAAACCAGCGTGGAAGCCGAGAAACCTATTCTTCCCACACGTCCGTTCATGAGCGGGTAACTTGACATAAATTTTATTCGTTTTATCTTAAAACAAGCAAATCATTGGTTCTTTCTATCAGCGCAACAGGATCAACATGCAAAACAATTAGAAATATTATTCTCAAGGCGCACATGATCAGCTCATTTGCCACACTTTCACAATTACAATACTACCAAGTTTGAACAACTTGTTATGGTTGCTATCCTCTGCATCATCATGCACTGTTTCCCAGCTTGCAAGATTCACAACCAACACATAAGATTCAAATAATAAGTACAACAAAGATGCCTACACATCTGAATGATTCACATATCAGAGCCAATAGTTACTGTACAACTAAAACATTGTGAGAATGTGAACAAATAAATAAAAATCGATCAATTCTTCGTGTAAGCAATTTGATTCAAAGATTCTCTGAAACATTGAAACAATTCCTATTTACGGCCATGCAGGTCAAACATTGGCAGATAAAATGTTCTGCATCACTGGTGGCACTACCACTTCCAACTTCCGCGTCATAGATTTTGAAGTAGTGTGGAGCCTCATCCTTAGTATTTAACAAATACACATAGCACAATCTAGTGGAATCATCAATCAAGGTCATGAAATATTTCTTTCAACCTTTAGTCAAGGCACCATTCATCTCACACATATCTAAATGTATGAGTTGATGAGATCTAATGGTGCCAAGTGTCTCTCCTTCACAGACTTGTGAGGCTAACGAGGTTGCTTAGCTTGCACATGTGCTTGGCCCTTAGAGCCTTTGGCTAAAGTGAAACTCGGGTTTAAATACTTGTTGGCTAGCCATGTCATACAACCCAAGACCATCCCAACATCTGTAGTTGAGTACTCATATTAGCACAGATAAAGAAAGAGCATGATTACTATAATAGCGGCACTAGTTGAAGCAACTTTATTTTCAAAGTGAGAAAATATTGCGATAGAATAGCTTTATTAAAAAATACAACGTTAGCACAGTATGACAAAGCACGATCATGTGGATAAAGGACAATACTGACCTATGTGAGATGACTTTGGGAGGTCAAGTTATTCTCCAGGTCCCCTTATCTTGCCATGGAGGCGATAAATTGACATTTATTAACAACCTTAGTGTGGCAGTAGAAGGAGGAGTGTCGACTCATCCCAATCTATTTTTTGTGCAGTTCAACAAAAATTATGTCGCCCGCCATGCCCCAAGGGAGAGAAGGGCCCGTGAATCCTCAACAGTAGGCCTGATGGACTCAGCTAGTCCAGTGCACATGCTATGTGATCGATGCAGTGCACATGGACTTGATTTTGCTGGGTACGCCTTCTGCAAGTTATCTACATTGGAAATGAAATGGTAGCTAATACAGTAGCTCTAGTACTATTAGTTCATTTTATCAGTGGCAATAGGAGTGCCAAAACATTGCCTCAAATTATTAGTGGCATTAAATGGAGATGCAAAAACACTATCAGTCTTGCTTTCTCATGGCAGTGCCAAAACAATAGCACTAGATCATTAGCTAGATGTAGAGTTAAAAACAACAAAAAAGGAACATACACGGTCATAGGAACCATAACTGAGAGAGGGGCCCTATGCCACCACGATGGTAGGCCTAATGTACTCAGCCAATCTAGGACTCAATTCTCCTGGATACACCTTATGCAAGTGGAGAACGTGCAGCTCCACTTAGATGATTCAATTCATGCCACCTTTTTGTGCAGTTCACCTAAAATGAAGCAATGTTTGGATTAGATAGCTAACAAGAAGTAGTTGGTCTCATGAGCTGGCAGCTTCTTCTTTATTAGTTGCACTAAAATTGAGCAACATTATGGTTAGCTGTCATGCTCATGCAATGTGCAACTATAATTTGCTTATACATTTGTGGAGTTCCACCAAAATCAAGTGCCATTGTGGTGACGGTGGCAGCTAATCTTCCAAAGGCAAATAAACTGTTGCACGAGATTACCCATGGAGTTAGCCAAAGAGGTTAGGAACTCCAGTCACCCTTTGCGCAGTTCCACTAAAATCATGAGAAGTTGCCCATGTGACATTTTAGTAGAACTACACAAGACACTCTTTAAAATAAGTGTTTTGTTCAGTTCACTAAAAGGTCACAATAGCAACAAGGTCAAATGGATATCCCTATCTGCACAAAAAATATAGAAAGAAAACAATTACTGGTAAATAACTAGATATGAAACATACACGAAATGAAAAGAAGCATCTTCATTATCTTCATGGCAATCACGCAAGGACAATATAAATTTTAAAACTGTAGCATTGCTTCATATTGCTGGAAGCATTATGATCAACAAAGACTTTAGTTAAATATGGCATTACTTTAAAGGTGGCATTCCTTGTTTTACCAGATACATTAGATTAACAACAGCTAAAGAGTTGGTACAAGGGCATGGGACAATGGGGACAGTGGGGACACCAGGACATTCACCAGCATAAAGAAGCAACTTATCATAATGGGAAAATAGCAGAAGAGTACCATTTGTAAAATAGTTTAATTGCATCATATTATCGGAGGCATTAGATTAGCAATAACATTGGTTAGACATGTCCTTATTGTAATAGTGCGATTGCTTCATTTTACATGCGCCCTTACATTAACAACATAAAAAAGTTGGTATAAGGGCACGCGACAGTGGATGCATCAGCACCATGTACCTACAGGGAGGCATAAAGTGGTGATGCCAACATCCAATCAAGATCTGGGATGATCCCAAATTTTGTTCTCTTTACCCACCTTTTACTCTATGAGGGCAGCAAATCTAATCCTATACATACTCTGTTGACTTGTCCCCTAGCCGCCACTTTCATTCCTTTTTAACCAATAATAGATCTATTCCTTATCCTGTTTGTACTATGTTTTCCCTTTATTTCCCTCTTCAACCAAGAGACTAGTTGGGTATCTAGTCTCTACTACTTTCCCCCTTTTATTTCCTCTTTGAATCAAGTCCTCTATTCATGCTGTGACTTTCCCCCCTTTCTTCCTTGTTTGAACCAAGTCCTAGATTCGACTACATGAAGTATCTTTACCACTAATAATACTAAAAATTTAGCTGACTTTGGAAGAGATGATGGAAGTAGAAAAAGATCTGCATGCAACCACGTGGGGAGCTAGGGCAGTAGAGCAAGGCCGTTTTCGAAGGAAGTTATACCTGAGGGTCGTCTAGATGTGGCTAGGAGGGCAGTGGGAGGGCGGATCTGGCCACAATATGGCAAGGAGGAAGATGGGGTCAGAGGACCTCCTGAGTTGGCACTATGTCAGAGAGAATGGCATGGGCAACCGATCGGGATGCACCGACAGTTGTGGGTTTCTTCCCACGCTGCCGATGACTGCATGAAGGATAGACCTACTCCCATACACCCTAGCCGATGGGATCCGGCCAGATCTATGACCAGTAGTGGGCAGAGAGAGGATGTGGCCACCACTGTCTTGTTTAGACATGGAGAGGGTAAGAGAGTGAAGAGAGCAACCCTAGTAAAGCAAGTGCTCAGGCTCCTGCCTATATATAGAGTGGAGTGATTTTTATTTTTCTCTCAACAATAGTAGTTTCAATGTGTGGACGTGACATTAAATAAAATAAACTCTTTATTTAACGTGACTAACTGCACGCCACACTTTTTACCGTACTTTATAGGTTTCATAACTAACCTACATGTATAAACATATGCTCGGTTTACATTCCCAATCTCTAGCTAGAGCTTGAACTATATTTGTTTACATGTACCACCTTTTTATTTTGTGTTTTTGCATATGCTCGGTTTACATTCCCAATCTCTAGCTAGAGCTTGAGCAATTCATCGATACAAAACGAGAAAAGTACTCCCTTCGTCCCAAAATAACTGTCTCAACTTTGTACTAAGCTTGAGACACTTATTTTGGGATGGGGGAGTATAAAATAAACTTTAAACTTGTACTCTAGGACTGAATTGAACCCTAAACTTCAAATCCTCAAAATTGGCACGCCCTCCTTACTTATCCTGGTTGATCCTGGCCAGTTTTAGCTGAAGGCTCATTTGGTTTTTTGGGATTGTTACATGGCAAGGGGAAATATAGTGTGCTGGCTGTACTCGCCATTGCCTTGTAAATGATGAACTCTGGCAGCGAGCTAAGCTCGATGTTGCAGGCTTGTGTGAAGATGGTCATGACAGACGACATCCGGTTCTTATCGGTGCTGGACACTCTTGTACTATTGTTCGTCAGCACCTTTGCGCAAGTTGCTGAATGCCGAGGTAGACGATGAGTGCATGGAACAGGGTGGTGGGCACTCGGGCATTGGCCGGGAGCACCTGTAGCGCCGTGCATCCTGCTAGAACACAGTGATCGCGCTCTCGTCATAGTGCATGCTGAGCTCCACCTCAATTAAGTATGAATTGAAGGTTTTATTTAGACTTTTTCCGTACAAAATTGTAGGAGTGTTTAAAAGTCAAGGGTGGGGCTTTTCCCAGGCGATACGTGTCGTGGGTTTGTCATGGCAGATGTCCTTGTGAAAGGACTTAGTCATGGAGCCATCGCTATGGGTTAGCTTAAGGGGTTAAACCGGACAAGGGACACGTGGAATTTTATACTAGTTCGGCCCCTTCGAGGAAGGTAAAAGCCTACGTCTAGTTGTGATTGGTATTGCTAGGGTTTCGAAGGCCAGGGAGCGAATCCGCTTTGTCTGGCTCTCGTGTTGTTGCTTTCTGTCCCTAAACCGATGTCGGGTTGTCCCTTTATATACATAGGTTGACGCCTGCCGGTTTACAGAGTCCCGAGCCGGATCATAAACGTATCCAGTTCGGTCTCTATCCTTCCTATCTTACAATACAAGTTACATGACTAACCCGGTTTACATTTACAGGCTTTAACCCGCCTTTGGGCCTTGGGCATCCATGAAGCGCCATCATCCTTGCATCTTTATGGGCTTCTAATCTTCAAGGAGTCAACCTGGCTACATAAGGCCGGTTTACCTCCAGTAGTAATATCCCCAACATTAGGCCCCAGATTCGTTTGAACTGTCAATCTTCCACACTTAAAAAAAATCTTCTCCTATCTTCACTCTTGATCTTGTAAACCGCCGTGACGTCATACTTCAAAATTATGATAAACCGCCCTGATGTCATCCATCCATTGATGTTGGAGATTACCTTCATTTAATATATATTCAGTCATCGAGGCAACACCTTTATTAACTTATCCATTTTTTGGGCTCCTCGATTCCCGTGCTTGCCGTTTTATCACTTCGCCTTATAAATAGGACCGAGGGGTCATTTTCACCTTTTCCCCCCGTGCCTCTTCGCGTCGTCTTCCTCGCGCCGCTCAGCCTCTGGAGCTCCTCCGCCACCGTCGACCATCGACCGTCGCCTCTGCTTCGACCTTGGCCGCTGCATCACCCTGAACGCACCAGAATACTGCGGCGCCTTTCCGCTTCCTCACCAGCTCCGGTAAGTTCTCCACTTTTTCCGCCACAGATCTGTTCTAGGGTTTCGACATTCTTCACAGTTCTTCGGAAGTTCATCAGTGTTGTTCTTCGCTTTCTTCCCTTAGTACGTAGATGGATACTTCATGGTTGACGCATCTCTTGCCGTAGCTAATCTAGCATGGTCACCATAAATCCTTATGTGCAAAAAAACTGATCTAGTCTGTCATAAATTGCTTTAGTTCTGCACCCCTTCAAGATCCAATTATTTTTGTTTTTCTGTCTTACCTTAGATCCGAAAGTTTTATCTGTTATTGTGAGATCCATTTCTCCTCGCACCAATATAGGCGGTTTGACCTTGTATAACAGTCTATGCCATTAGCCCTCTGATAAACCGGAGGAGCATTTTACCTTCATAATTATGCTCTGATTTAACAGTGTCTGAGCCATCATGTGCTAGTATACCCTTGTTCTCTTATTGCATTAGTCTCCGGGTTGTACCATTTCACATATCAGTATGTTTGTTGCTCCCTTGTCTCTTGTATATAATCATACGTAACTTATAAACCGACCTTTCATTTTCAGTTTGTTTGCTTTGCAATGGCCAAACAATTCACTGCCTGCAACTGGGCTTGTTCCCGGGTTACTGAAGCTCAGTTGAATGAGATGGTTGGCATCGGCTCTCTGCCTAAGAAAACTGAGATCAAATGGCGAGTACCAGGAACAGAAAATCCTCCAACCCCTATGTAACACCCTCGATGCGACTATATCTCCCACGTGTCGAGGCACGACTTAGAGGCATAATCGCATTGAAGGCATATGTCGCAAGTTAGGCAATCTTCACAACAACCCATGTAATATAATAATGAAAGGGGATATAACATAGTTGGCTTACACTCGCCACGTCAATAAATTACATAAATAACATTACATCATCCAAACACTCATGGCCCGACTACGGCACCAAAATAAAAGAGAACCCAACATGCGACACGGTCCCAATCACCCCCAAATGGGCACCACTACTGATCATCGGGAAAGGAAACATAGTAACGTTGAGAGTCCTCGTCGAACTCCCACTTGAGCTCATACGCGTCTCCTGGAGCGGAATCATCAGGCCCTGCATCTGGTGTAATAGTAATCTGTGAGGCACAGGGACTCAGCAATCTCGCACCCTCGCGATCAAGACTATTTAAGCTTATAGGTAAGGCAAAGTAAAATATGAGTGGAGCTGCAGCAGGCGACTAGCAAAATGGTGGCTAACTTATTCGCAAAAGAGAGCGAGAAGAGGAGGCAAAGCGCGAGTGAGAATCTAGAGAACAACCTGCGCAAACATTACTCCAACACCGTGTCCACTTCCCGGACTCCGCCGAGAAGAGGCCATCACGGTAACACACTCAGTTGATTCATTTTAATTAAGTTAAGGTTCAAGTTATCTACAACCGGACATTAACAAATTCCCATCTGCCCATAACCGCGGGCACGGCTTTCGAAAGTTCAAATCCCTGCAGGGGAGTCCCAACTTAGCCCATGACAAGCTCTCACGGTCAACGAAGGAATAGACCTCCTCCCAAGACGTTCCGATCAGACTCGGTATCTCGGTAATTCAAGACACTTCGACAGGTTAAAACAAGACCAGCAACACCGCCCGAATGTGCCGACAAATCCCGATAGGAGCTGCACATATCTCTTTCTCAGGGCACACTCAGATTGTCTAAACTTCCGGTAGGCCAGCCCAGAGTTGCCCCTGGTAGCCACCGGCGGCTGACAGTTTGGACCAACACTCAGAGGAGCACTGGCCCGGGGGGGGTTAAAATAATGATGACCCTTGAGTCTGCAGAACCCAAGGGAAAGAAAAGGCTAGGTGGCAAAAGGTAAAACCAAGGTTGGGCATTGCTGGAAAAGCTTTAATCAAGGCGAACTATCAAGGGGTTCCCATTATAACCCAACCGCGTAAGGAAGCAAAATCCGGGAACATAACACCGATATGACGGAAACTAGGGCGGCAAGAGTGGAACAAAACACTAGGCGAGAGGCCGAGCCTTCCATCCTTTACCAAGTATATAGATGCATTAAGATAACAAGATAATATAATGATATACCAACAAGTAAATAAAAGATGTTCCAACAAGGAACGGCCTCCAATCTTCACCTGCAACTAGCAACGCTATAAGAGGGGCTGAGCAAAGCGGTAACATAGCCAATCAACGGTTTGCTAGGACAATGGTGGGTTAGAGGTTTGACATGGCAATTTGGGAGGCTTGAAAGCAAATGGTAGGCATCGTAGCATTGGCATAGAAAAAGAGCGAGCAAAGTAGCATAGCAAAGATAGTAGTGATTTCGAGGGTATGATCATCTTGCCTGCACAGTTTCAAAGTTGACTGAATCCTCGAAAGCAATCTCAACGGGCTCCTCGTTAGCGAACTCGTCTCCCGGCTCTACCCAAACAAGACAAACAAGCAACAAGGATACAATCAACCACGTGCAAGGATCAAGCAATATGATGCAATGATAATATGCTATGCGGGATGCGATGCGGGATGCAAAAAGCAAGATATGACAGGAAATGCATGAACCTGGCCTCAACTTGGAAATCCAAGTGTGCCACTGGAAAGATGAGATGAAATCGCTTGAAAACGATATAAAGAACGCCGGAATCGGAGTTACGGTTTGGAAATGGCAAGCGATACAAAAATGACTCCGGTCTGCGATTTACAGCAAGTAGCCATCTAAATGCAATGAGATGAACATGCTACAACACCCAAACATGAAAACAAAATACATGGCAGGGATGCACACAAGATGCTTAACAAAAGTCTAGCACTGAGCTACGGCCAATTCATCCATTAACAGGTTCAAACAAGCATGGCAAAAATTCATATGACAAACAGATTTCAGACTTAGTGAAATTAACACTTGTCTGGAATTTCAGATCAGGTAGCCCTCTTCGGAGCAACAAAACTACATGCTACAGGGTCTGAACATGGCAAAGTAAAGCATGGAATGGAGCTACTCAAAGATCTTAACAAAAGTCTCTTAGTGACCTTGAGCCAAAAGGGATCAAAAAATACAATTGCAAGCATGTGAACATGGCAAAAACATAATCAGTTCTCAGACTTGGTAAAAACTGACACATGCTGAAATATAAATCAAGTGGGCATGTTTACGAGCTCGATGCACTCACTACGATGCAAGTCATGACAATACAAGCATACAAGCTAGACATGGCAAGAACAATAGCATAGCATGCACGGATCAACTTCAGCATCATCGGCAAAATTGCAAACAAGTTGACAATCTGCCCAGATTCACAAAGTAGAAAAAGTAGAGCTCGATTGACTCAATCTAGGGTGCTCCATAATTGCAAACAAAGACATGGATGGATAGAGCACTACAATATTAACAAAACATCCTTACAGTTTATCCTCAGAAGAGGCACGGATCACTAGGAAACAACATGAACATATGGTATCATGAGATAAACAACTCCAGGACTTAGTGAAATTACTAAGTCCCTGAAAACAGAATTAGCAAGTGCACCACTTTGCAAACTTGCACAAGACACCACACACATCACAAAAATACATGGGTTGCACCTCTTGAAAGATGACAAAACCCTTAACAGAACATATGTAGAACTCACGGGCATAACACGCACACATTAATCATGGCAAAAATGACAAAAAGCTAAATGGAGTAGCAAATCTGACAATTAACTCAAGTAGCCCTCTTCTAACAGCATTTCGGGCATCAAGATGTGCTCAAATGAAAATGATGCAATGGAATGAAATGATGTACTCTCTGAGATGAACATTTTGATATGCTATATGCATGAATCGGAGCTACGGATGCAAAGTTACGGAGCTATGAACAGGGGCACTTGGACTGAAATTATCAGGGACTTAGAAAAAAAACAACCCCGAGATCTAGGGTTCCGGTGGCACGCGGCCCGAGGCCGGATCCGAGCTCGCCGGCGTCGATGGCCGGTGCGGCGGCCAGAGCGGGAGGAAGAGGCGAGGCGGCGGAGAGGAGGCGAGGCGGCGGCCGGACGGCGGCGGCGGCGGCGGCGGCTTGCGCGGCGGCGCGTCGCGAGGTGGGGAGGAGCGGCGACCGGGCGGCAGCGGCGGCGTTCGCCGGCGGCGGGGCGGAGCAGCCGGCGGCGCGGCACCGGAGTGGCGGGCGACGGCAGCGCGACGAAGGAAGAGCGGGGCGGCGAGGGGAAGGCGGCGGCCGGGCTCGGGGGCCGGATCTGGGCCCGAGCGGGCCGGCGCGGTGGACGGCGGCGGGAGGCCACGTGGCGGGCGCCTATTGGCCCGGGGCGGCGGCGGCGGAGTGCCTGGACATGTTCGTCGGCAGGATTTTTGTCCGGCGTGGCGCGGGGACGATTCTAGGGTTTCGGGGAGGAAGGAGATCCGAAAATCGGGGGGGGGGGGGGTTTAAATAGGCATAGAGGGAGCTAGGAGAGTCCAAATGAGGTGCGGTTTTCGGCCACGCGATCGTGATCGAACGCTCTAGATGATGGAGCAGGGTTAGGTGGGTTTTTGGGCCAAATTGGAGGGGTGTTGGGCTGCAACGCACACAAGGTCTTTTCGGTCCCTCGGTTAACCGTTGGAGTATCAAACGAAGTCCAAATGGTACGAAACTTGACAGGCGGTCTACCGGTAGTAAACCAAGGCCGCTTGGCAAGTCTCGGTCCAATCCAGAAATGTTTAATCCCCACACACGAAAGAAAGCTAGAAATGGCCACCGGAGGAGAACGAAGCACCGGAATGCAAAACGGACAACGGGGAAAATGCTCGAATGCATGAGACGAACATGTATGCAAATGCAATGCACATGATGACATGATATGAGATGCATGACAACGATAACAACACACCAAGACAAAGACCCGAACCCGAGAAAATAAATTAACTTAACGCCGGAAACGGCAAGAGTTGGAGTACAAATTGGGAAAGTTACATCCGGGGTGTTACAACACTCCACCACTACGAAAAGATCTCGTCCCGAGATCTAGGACTGAAAGAACGCCGGGTACTCAGAACGGAGGTGATCCTCGCGTTCCCAGGTAGCTTCACGGTCGGAATGGTGTGACCACTTGACTTTGAGAAATTTGATTGACTTGTTGCGAGTCTTGCGTTCAGTCTCTTCAAGAATAGCAAATGGGTGCTCACGATAAGAGAGATCTTCTTGGAGCTCAATGTCCTCGAAGTTGACGGTGCACAGGAGTCTTGAAGCACTTTCGAAGATGAGAGACATGGAACACGTCATGAACATTTGCAAAGTTTGAAGGAAGCTCGAGTTGATAGGCGAGGTCGCCTCTCTTGCTGACAATCTTGAAAGGTCCCACGTATCTCGGGGCAAGCTTCCCTTTGATACCGAAGCGACGAGTACCTTTCATAGGAGAGACACGGAGGTAAACATGATCTCCGATCTCGAAAGCCAAATCACGGTGCTTACTATCATAGAAGCTCTTCTGACGGGATTGGGCTGCTTTGAGGTTATCACGAATGACTTTGCACATTTCTTCTGCCTCTGTGATTAAGTCATTACCCAAAAGCTGACGTTCACCGGTTTCAGACCAGTTGAGAGGGGTACGGCACTTCCTGCCATACAGAATTTCAAAAGGGGCCTTGCCCGAACTTGCTTGAAAACTGTTGTTGTAGGAGAATTCAGCATAAGGAAGACAATCCTCCCACTTCATGCCGAAGGAGATCACACAAGCCCTGAGCATATCTTCAAGAATCTGGTTGACACGCTCGACTTGACCGCTAGTTTGAGGATGGAAAGCTGTGTTGAAGCGGATGTTGGTGCCCATGGCCTTCTGAAAAGAATCCCAAAACTTCGAGGTAAAGATGCTGCCACGGTCTGAAGAGATCACTTGTGGAATACCGTGCAGAGAGACAATACGAGAGGTATAGAGTTCCGCCAATTGAGCTGCAATGATCGACTCTTTGATATGCAGAAAATGAGCCACTTTGGTGAGTTTGTCGATGACAACGAATATAGCATCATTGCCACGCTTGGACTTTGGAAACCCAGTCACGAAGTCCATTTCAATGAGGTCAAATTTCCATTCTGGAATGGCAAGAGGTTGGAGGAGACCTGCTGGCCTTTGGTGTTCTGCCTTCACTCTTCTGCAGACATCACATTCATTCACGAATTGAGCGATCTCGTGCTTCATTCGAGTCCACCAATAAGCCTGCTTAAGGTC
>NC_057800.1:353778412-353787827 GCF_018294505.1 Triticum aestivum | reverse complement strand
GGGCGCCGAGCGCCACGTGGCGTGTCCTGGGTGGGCAGCGGTGGCGGCGGACGTTGTCCGGCTCCGCCCGGACACGTCCGGAGTGGCGGACCTGGGTTTTTTTAGGGTTAGGGACAAGGGGATCCGGAATTTGGAATGGGGGGTGTTTATATAGGCATAGAGGGAGCTAGGAGAGTCCAAATGAGATGTGGTTTTCGGCCACGCGATCGTGATCGAATGCTCTAGGACATGGAGCAGAGTTTGGTGGGTTTTGGGCCAAAATGGAGGGGTGTTGGGCTGCAACACACACGAGGCCTTTTTGGTCCCTCAGTTAACCATTGGAGTATCAAACGAAGTCCAAATGGTACGAAACTTGACAGGCGGTCTACCGGTAGTAAACCAAGGCCGCTTGGCAAGTCTCGGTCCAATCCGGAAATGTTTAATCCCCACACACGAAAGAAAGCTAGAAATGACCACCGGAGGAGAACGAAGCGCCGGAATGCAAAACGGACAACGGGGAAAATGCTCGAATGCATGAGATGAACACGTATGCAAATGCAATGCACATGATGACATGATATGAGATGCATGACAACGAGAACAACACATGGAGACAAAACCCGAACCCGAGGAAATAAAATAACTTAACGCCGGAAACGGCAAGAGTAGGAGTACAAATTGGGGAAGTTACATCCGCGGTGTTACAACACTCCACCACTACGAAAGGATCTCGTCCTGAGATCTAGGACTGAAAGAACGCCGGGTACTCAGAACGGAGGTGATCCTCGCATTCCCAGCTAGCTTCACGGTCGGAATGGTGTGACCACTTGACTTTGAGAAATTTGGTTGACTTGTTGCGAGTCTTGCGTTCAGTCTCTTCAAGAATAGCAACTGGGTGCTCACGATAAGAGAGATCTTCTTGGAGCTCAATGTCCTCGAAGTTGACGGTGCGGTCAGGAGTCTTGAAGCACTTTCGAAGCTGAGAGACAAGAAACATGTCATGAACATTTGCAAAATTTGAAGGAAGCTCGAGTTGATAGGCGAGGTCGCCTCTCTTGCTGACAATCTTGAAAGGTCCCACGTATCTAGGGGCAAGCTTCCCTTTGATACCGAAGCGACGAGTACCTTTCATAGGAGAGACGCGGAGGTAAACATGATCTCCGATCTCGAAAGCCAAATCACGGTGCTTACTATCATAGTAGCTCTTCTGGCGGGATTGGGCTGCTTTGAGGTTATCACGAATGACTTTGCACATTTCTTCTGCCTCTGTGATTAAGTCATTACCCAAAAGCTGACGTTCACCAGTTTCAGACCAGTTGAGAGGGGTACGACACTTCCTGCCATACAGGATTTCAAAAGGGGCCTTGCCCGAACTTGCTTGAAAACTGTTGTTGTAGGAGAATTCAGTATAAGGAAGACAATCGTCGCACTTCATGCCGAAGGAGATCACACAAGCCCTGAGCATATCTTCAAGAATCTGGTTGACACGCTCAACTTGACCGCTTGTTTGAGGATGGAAAGCTATGCTGAAGCGGATGTTGGTGCCCATGGCCTTCTGAAAAGAATCCCAAAATTTCGAGGTAAAGATGCTGCCACGGTCTGAAGAGATCACTTGAGGAATACCGTGCAGAGAGACAATACGAGAGGTATAGAGTTCCGCCAATTGAGCTGCAGTGATCGACTCTTTGATAGGCAGAAAGTGAGCCACTTTGGTGAGTTTGTCGATGACAACGAATATAGCATCATTGCCACGCTTGGACTTTGGAAACCCAGTCACGAAGTCCATCTCAATGTGGTCAAACTTCCATTCTGGAATGGCAAGAGGTTGGAGGAGACCAGCTGGCCTTTGGTGTTCTGCCTTCACTCTTCTGCAGACATCACATTCATTCAGGAATTGAGCGATCTCACGCTTCATTCAGTCCACCAATAAGCTTGCTTGAGGTCCTGATACATCTTCGTGCTCCCAGGGTGGATGGAGAGGAGAGAATTGTGAGCCTCATTCATGATCACTTTACGGAGGTCACCTTTGGGCACAACAATATGATCCTCGAAGAAGAGAGTGTCCTTGTCATCAAGGCGGTAGCACTTGTACTTGGACTGACTCTTGCAATCCAAATCTTCACCTTTTTCACCATAGCATCAAGAAGCTGGGCTTGGCGAATCTGGTCTTCTAAGGTAGGAGAGACTTGAAGGTTAGCGAGGAAACCTTGAGGAACAACTTGCAGGTTAAGCTTGCGGAAAGCTTCACAAAGCTCGGGTTGATAAGGCTTGAGAATAAGACTGTTGCAGTAAGCCTTCCTGCTCAAAGCGTCAGCAATCACATTGGCCTTGCCTGGAGTATACTCGATACTCGGATTATACTCTTGAATCATTTCGACCCATCGAGTTTGCCTGAGGTTGAGATTAGGCTGAGTGAAGATGTACTTGAGACTCTTGTGATTAGTGAAAATGTCCACTTTTCTTCCCAATAGAAGATGTCTCCAAGTCAAAAGAGCATGCACAACTGCCGCCAACTCGAGATCATGAGTGGGGTAGTTCTTCTCATTAGGCTTCAACTGGCGAGATGTATAAGCAACAACTTTCTTCTCTTGCATCAAAACTGCGCCAAGACCTTGGAGAGAGGCATCACAAAAGACCTTGTACGGCTTGGATTCATCAGGCGGAGTCAGAACTAGAGCAGTGATCAATTTCTCTTTCAAAGTGTTGAAAGCAATATCACACTCGGGAGACCAAACATACTTGACGTGCTTCTGAAGAAGATTAGAGAGAGGCTTCGCGATCTTAGAAAAGTTTTCAACGAATCTTCGGCAATAGCTTGCGAGACCGAGAAAACTGCGGAGTTTCTTCATATTCTGAGGAGGTTCCCAATTCACAATTGCAGACACCTTCTCAGGATTCACGGCAATGCCCTTGGCAGAGATGATATGACCAAGATAAAGAACCTCATCAAGCCAAAATTCACACTTGGAGAACTTGGCATAGAACTGATGTTCCCTGAGCTTATCGAGAACCAAACGCAAGTGCTTGGCATGATCTTCCTTGTTCTTCGAGAAAACCAGAATGTCGTCGAGATAGACCAAAACGAAGTCATTGGTGTAGGCGTTGAAGATGAAGTTCATCATGCGAGAGAACGTCGGAGGCGCGTTGGCAAGGCCAAAAGACATGACAGTGTATTCATATGAACCAAAGCTTATTCTGAATGCTGTCTTGGGAATATCTTCTTCATGAATGCGAATCTGGTGATAACCCATACGGAGATCAAGCTTGGAGAATACTTGGGCACCTTTGAGTTGTTCGAACAGCTCATTGATGTTGGGAAGTGGGTATTTGTTCTTGATGGTCTTCTTGTTCACTGGACGGTAATCAACACAAAGTCGGTCCGTTCCATCCTTCTTCTTCACAAAAAGAACACCACAACCCCACGGAGAAGAACTAGGCCGGATAAGACCCATTTTCTCTTGCATATCGAGTTGCTTCTTTAGCTCCTTCAACTCTTCAGGACCGAGCTTGTAAGGACGTTTGCACACAGGTTCCATGCCAGGCTCAAGATCAATAACGAATTCAACTGCCGGTGCGGAGGCATTCCTGGAAGCTCTTCTGGAAAGATGTCTTGATATTCGCAAACGACTGGAATTTGAGAGATGGCATCCAATTCACCCTTCTCATTGAGAGAAAACAGAGGGATGGTATTATCCCAAGCGACAAAGACAATTACATCCTCAGATGAATGAGTCAATTGAATCTGCCTGGCTGCACAATCAAGCTGAGCCTTGTGCTTAGAAAGCCAATCCATCCCGAGAATAAAATCAATATCCGAGTTACCAAGAACCATTGGAGAAGCCAGAAACTTGAAATCAGCCATCATGATAGAAATATCCGGAATCTCGTGATTAGCAAGCAAACATTTACCCGGAGAGACAACCGCTAACGGTTTATGCATAACTTGGGAAGTCAACTCATGCTTAGATGCAAAAGGTTTCGAGATGAAACAATGCGATGCACCAGTGTCAAAAAGAACTTTTGCAGGGACATCGTTAATAGGAAGGTTACCCATAATCACATTTGACGAGTCCTCTGCCTGAGCTGCATTCATCAAATTGACCTTGGCATGCTTGGGGTTATGCTTGACCACAGCTGTACTTGCCGATCTGACAGGAGGAGGAGGAGGAGGAAGACGCCTCTGGTTGAGACACTTGTTGGCATAGTGACCCTTCTGTGGGCACTTGTTGCACGTGAACTCTGAAAGCGGATGGTGATACGGAGCACTCGATCTTGGAGCTTGAGACAAAGTCTTGTTCTGAAAGCCAGGGTTGGGTGGGTGGGAAGAACCACTGCCAGCTTTGCTCTTCTGCTGAAACGGCTGACGGAACGGAGGAGGAAGCCAAAACTTCTGCTGCTTGGCCACTTGAGTAGAGGAAGATGGAGTAACATCTCTGACTCGCTTCTTGGAAGCATCACACCTCAACTGAGCAGCCTCTTGCTTCAGTGCCATGTTGTAGAACTCATCGTATCTCAAGGGCTCGAAGAGAACAAGAGCGAGCTGAATTTCTTCTCTGAGACCACCCCTGAACTGGTATATCATGCTCTTCTCATCGGGCACGTCTTGCTTGGCAAAGCGGGCGAGCTTCTGGAACAACTTGTTGTAGTCATAGACAGACAAAGAGCCTTGCTTCAGATTGCGGAATTCCTCACGCTTGCTTTCAACCATGCTCTGCGGAATATGATGAGCTCGGAAATCTCGACGGAAATCATCCCAAGTGATAACACGTCCACCTCTAGAGTCCTTGTACTGCTGGAACCATTCTGCAGCTTGATCTTTGAGTTGGAAGGAAGCGAACTTGACAAAGTCCTCAGGCCTGAGGTTACTGCACTCGAAATGCTTACACAGATCCACAAGCCAATCGTCAGCATCGGTTGCCTCAACACAATTGCTGAAAGTCTTTGGCCCGTTAACAAGGAACTGGTTGAGTGTAGCAAAGTGACTCTGATTGCTGCCTTGATTCCCATGACTGCCTTGATTGCGCTCTTGGAGAATTTGCATGATCAGCTGTGTGTTTGCATTGGTTGTGGCCATCACAGCTTGCCATGCCTCTGGAGGAGGTGGGGGTGGTGGCGGATCAGGATTCAGAGTCGTGCGCATTGGAGGAGTCATCCTAAAGAGGTTGACCACCATTAGCACATTGACAGATAAATATTGAAGCTGAATCCAACGGAATGAAGATTGCAACATATAGTCTTCACATCTGAACAAAATGAACGAATGCATTCCTCTTAAAATGGTCACATATCCATAATGAGAAACCACGTAGAATTAAGGTAGAGAAAGAAATCAACAAGGTACGGATCAAGAACGAATAATCGGTAAGAAATCCCAATCTCAAACCAATATCCGTGGAAGAAAAAACTAGAGCTACTAGAATTCCCACCTATGAAACTCCCGAACATTTCCGGTTATGCAATCAGTAGTTGGGGATACAGGGGAAGCATAATATCTCACCCAAACTAGCAATTCCTACATCCAGCTGTATCCATCCTTCAACACATAACCAAGAATCCTTCGGAAACCATCTACCTCAACCTTCGAAAAGCATCCGTTATACAAGTTATGGCGATACTCCCGAACTCTCGCCCCAGTACAGGGTGGCGTCGAGGTTATCTCACCAACGAACTGCATAAAAGAGATTTTCGATGTCGGCGTACCAGACTCAGGTATTCCAGAACTGTAACAATAAAATTATGATGACAACACCTCAGAGCTCAACTCCCCGGGACACTTCCACTAAACCCCTGACAGGAGGCACCAAGTCAATCTTCTCATCATAAAACCATCGGAACGATTCCAAGATACCCGCGTGATCCTAAAATTTTTTTTAGTGAAATTTGAGAAGAGAAGAGTCAAAACTCTATGTCAGGATGCCTTACCAGAGCGATGAGGAGACTGGGAAGTAAAAAGAATTCCTAAACTCTCCGATATATAATTCCTAAATGACTCAAAACATTTTTCTAGACACAACTCGTCCGCTAATAACGATCAAGCAATGGGGCTCCTAAGGTCGGGGAAGGCTTAGATTACCAACTTGTAACACCCTCGATGCGACTATAGCTCCCACGTGTCGAGGCACGACTTAGAGACATAATCGCATTGAAGGCATATGTCGCAAGTTAGGCAATCTTCACAACATCCCATGTAATATGAATAATAAAGGGGAGATAACATAGTTGGCTTACACTCGCCACGTCAATCAAGTACATAAATAACATTACACCATCCAAACACTCATGGCCCGACTACGGCGCCAAAATCAAAGAGAACCCAACATGCGACACGGTCCCAATCACCCCCAACTGGGCACCACTACTGATCATCGGGAAAGGAAACATAGTATCGTTGAGAGTCTTTGTCGAACTCCCACTTGAGCTCACAAGCGTCTCCTGGAGCGGAATCATCAGGCCCTGCATCTTGTGTAATAGTAATCTGTGAGCCACAGGGACTTAGCAATCTCGCACCATCGCGATCAAGACTATTTGAGCTTATAGGTAAGGCAAGGTAAAATATGAGTGGACCTGCAGCAAGCGACTAGCTAGTGTGGTGGCTAACTTATTCGCAAAAGAGAGCGAGAAGAGGAGGCAAAGCACGAGCGAGAAGCTAGAGAACAACCTGCGCAAACATTACTCCAACACCGTGTCCACTTCCCGGACTTCGCCGAGAAGAGGCCATCACGGCAACACACTCAGTTGATTCATTTTAGTTAAGTTAAGGTTCAAGTTATCTACAACCGAACATTAACAAATTCCCATCTGCCCATAACCGCGGGCACGGCTTTCTAAAGTTCAATCCCTGCAGGGGAGTCCCAACTTAGCCCATGACAAGCTCTCACGGTCAATGAAGGAATAGACCTCCTCCCAAGACGTTCCAATCAGACTCGGTATCTCAGTAATTCAAGACACTTCGACAGGTTAAAACAAGACCAGCAACACCGCCCGAATGTGCCGATAAATCCCGATAGGAGCTGCACATATCTCTTTCTCAGGGCACACCCAGATAAGCAATCCGTACAACTAAAACCAGCCCTCGAGTTTCCCCGAGGTGGCGCTGCAAGGGGCTCTAGTTTGGACCAACACTCAGAGGAGCACTGGCCCGGGGGGGGGGGGTTAAAATATGACGACCCTTGAGTCTGCAGAACCCAAGGGAAAGAAAAGGCTAGGTGGCAAAAGGTAAAACCAAGGTTGGGCATTGCTGGAAAAGCTTTAATCAAGGCGAAATATCAAGGGGTTCCCATTATAACCCAACCGCGTAAGGAACCTAAAATCCGGGAACATAACACCGATATGACGGAAACTAGGGCGGCAAGAGTGGAACAAAACACTAGGCGAGAGGCCGAGCCTTCCACCCTTTACCAAGTATATAGATGCATTAAGATAACATAGCAATATATTGATATCCCAACAAGTAAATAAAAGATGTTCCAACAAGGAACGGCCTCCAATCTTCACCTGCAACTAGCAACGCTATAAGAGGGGCTGAGCAAAGCGGTACATAGCCAATCAACGGTTTGCTAGGACAATGGTGGGTTAGAGGTTTGACATGGCAATTTGGGAGGCTTTCAAGCAAGAGTTAGGCATCGTAGCATTGGCATAGCAAAAGAGCGAGCAAACTAGCATAGCAAAGATAGTAGTGATTTCGAGGGTATGATCATCTTGCCTGCACAGTTGTCAGAGTTGACTGAATCCTCAAAAGAAAACTCAACGGGCTCCTCGTTAGCGAACTCGTCTCCCGGCTCTACCCAAACAAGACAAACAAGCAACAAGGATACAATCAACCACGTGCAAGGATCAAACAAGACGATGCAACGATGATATGCTATGCGGGATGCGATGCGGGATGCAAAATGCAAGATATGACAGGAAATGCATGAACCTGGCCTCAACTTGGAATTCCAAGGGTGCCACTGGAAAGATGAGATGAAATCGCTTGAAAACGATATAAAGAACGCCGGAAACGGAGTTACAGTTTGGAAATGGCAAGCGATTCAAAAATGACACCGGTCTGCGATTTACAGCAAGTAGGCATCTAAATGCAATGAAATGAACATGCTACAGCACCCAAACATGACAACAAAATACATGGCAGGGATGCACACAATATGCTTAACAAAAGTCTAGCACTGAGCTACGGCCAAATCATCCATTAGGAGGTTCAAACAAGCATGACAAAAAAGCAAATGGTAAAACAGATCTCAGACTCAGTGAAATTAACACTTGTATGGAATTTCAGATCATATAGCCCTCTTCGGAGCATCAAAACGACATGCTACAGGATCTGAACATGACAAAGAAAGACATGGCATGGAGCTACTCAACAAGCTTAACAAAAGTCCCTTAGTGACCTTGAGCCAAAAGGGATCACAAAATATACTAACAAGCACACGAACATAGCAAAAACATAATCAGTTTTCAGACTTAGTGAAAACTGGGACATGCTGAAACATAACTCTCGAAGGCATGTTTACGAGCTCGATGCACTCACTACGGTGCAAGTCATGGCAATAAAAGCATACACCCATAAAGAAGGCACAAAATACAAGCTATACATGGCAAGAACAATGGCATAGCATGCACGGATCAACTACAATAACATGGGCAAATTCGCAAACAAGTTGACGATCCGCCCAGATTCACAACGAAGCAAAAGTAGAGCTCGATTGACTCAAGCTAGGTGCTCCATAATTCAAAAAAGACATGGATGGATAGAGCACTACAATATTAACAAAACTCCCTTACTGATCATCCTCAAAAGAGGCACGGATCACTAGGAAACAACAAGAACATATGGCATCATGAACTAAACAAACCCAGGACTTAGTGAAATCACTAAGTCCGTGAAAATAGAATTAGCAAGTGCACCACTTTGCAAGCTTGCACAAGTCACCACACACATCCTAAAAAAACATGGGTTGCACCTCTGGATAGATGACAAAACCCTTAACAAAACATATGAAGAACTCACGGGCATATCATCCACACATTAATCATGGCAAAAATGACAAAAGTGCTAAACGGAGTAACAGATCTGACAATTAACTCAAGTAGCCCTCTTCTAACAGCATTTCGAGCATCAAGATAAACTCCAATGAAAATGATGCAATGGAATGAAATGATGTACTCTCTGAGGTGAACAATTTGATATGCTATATGCCCAAATCGGAGTTATGGATGCAAAGTTACGGGGCCGCGAACATGAGCATATGAACTAAAAATATCTGGGACAGTGAAAAAAAACTACCCCAGATCTGGATCTAGGGTTTACTGTTCACGGCACGGAACCCGAGGACGGCGGCGGGGCTCGCCGGGGAAGTCGAGGACGGCGGCGGCCGGGGTTGGGGACGCCGAATCCGGCGAGGTCGCCGGTGGCCGGGCCGGCCGGGGCGAGGGGGCG